>NC_071981.1:10103552-10349252 GCF_026283585.1 Hylaeus volcanicus
TAACGTATGAAAAAATACAGGAATAAATTACAGCAACTCGAAACTTGGCTTCGTCGTATAAAATCTATGCATCGTCCGGGAGGCGTGTTATTATCGAACATTGTACAACAAACGATGACAAACGGCCAATGCATCCTTTAGGCCGGGGGATCGTAGGATGTCCGCAGTTGAAAGGCAAGTGGACAAGAGAAAGAGAAGAAGGCGAATCGAAGCGGGTAGGAGGTGTGCACACCTCTTACGAGTTTACGAGGCCTACGTCGAGCAGAACGAGCGGACAGTTACCTTTCTGTTTCGAGACCGCGAGGATCTGCTTCCCTCTAACGCGCGGGAATTCATCGGTGATATAGCTTCGCTTCTTTTCTTTTTCGTCAATTTCTCACGTTTTCGCTAACACCTCCCCCCTCTCCTGCTCCTCTCGAAAATTCCTTGCAAAACCCTACGCGAAAGATCGTCGACGGTGGCAAACGGATAAGATAACGTAAACGTTTAAACGTCGCTTCCGACATCTGCCTGGAAACGTTATCCACCGGCGACAGGATTCCTCGCTGAAACCTTCGCGGACAGATAGTGGATACGGTACCCTGACAGAAGGATTTTCCTCGATCGCGGTAAGCTTTTCAATCATCCTGCGTGGGGCTGCAAAGATCACTCGAGCGATGTTCGCAATGCGATGGAGATACAAGAAAATTTAGATCTATTTGCATGAGGTCATTAAATACCTCGAAAATAGTGTTGAAAACGTTTTAATAATTTATATAATTGAATGAATCGAAGAGATTGCTTGTAATAATTAGAATAATTTAAGGAGTGTCTACGTTTGTAAAACTGTAAAATGAGGTGAATAGAAACAAAACTTCAAAATGTTAGGTTTTGCTGTTTAATTTATGTCGTTTGCAATTGTAAAGTTACCTATGGTCCATTTTGGTTGTCTTTGTGTTTTATTAATATGTTATAATATTATGATATAATATACGTTGGTAAAACTGTAAAATGAGGTGAATAGAAATGAAACTTCAAAATGTTAGGTTTTGCTGTTTAATTTATGTTGTTTGCAATTGTAAGGTTATCTATGGTCCAGTTTGTATCTTTTCAGTGATATATGGTTGTATTGGTCTTTGTGTTTCATTAATATACCTTTTGATGAAAATTTATTACTGTTTACTTACTTTACCTACTGGCTGTTTTCATTCATCTTTAACATCTAATAAATTTCTTGCTGGGTAATTAAAAATACAGTTCAAAATAATAGTAATACCAACAATTTCAGCTATGATTCAGTATTTTCCAGTTAAAGATAAGGATATGGCAAAACTCCAAACGTGTAAAAGTGTTTCTATTCGCCTCATTATACGGTATTAGTTTCCATGAGACACCCTTTTCCAAAGAATCTAGTCACCGAATTGGAATTCCATCCAGGAGCTCGAGCTGTCCATTAAACATTGCTAATTTTCTATATTTTTCGTGGAACAAGGTTTCGTAACACAAAATTGACAGTTTTGGGTAGTTTACCAGGTTACTAAAAGTTTCGCGATTCCTTGGTACCATTGGCACACTCTCGCAATGGTTTTCACCGACGATCGACAGAAATGTTGATCTTTATCGCGCCACAAACGCCATCGTTCCGGTGCTGTGGATTAAATTTTGCAATAAGATAGACTGCAGCGCGTAACAATAGTAACGTTTAATAAAACGCGATCGAGCTGCCAACTTCCTGCTGCGCCGCGTTATCCTTGCATTGTTAAAATGTTTGTTGAACTTTTAGATACTCAGAGCAATCATGGACAAATTTTAATTTCCTATGTTTTGATGGACTTTTCTAGAGTCTATAGAAATAGTATTTTATTGTTAGATTCGTAGGAAATGTTCTTGTGTAATAATTGAAAACCAATATCGCCAACGTGTAGAATAGAGTTTGTATATTTATATCAAGCTTTGCTATTGAAAACAAAATACTTTTCCTATATTTGTATTATATATTTATATATACTCTATGACTAGTTACTTTTGGATATAAATTTTATAAACATTAACAACGAAAGTCTTTTTCTTTAAATATAATCCTAAGTAGAGAAAAACGTTTTCAGTTTTTTAGCACCATGCCTTGTTTATTCTACACACTGTCGGTATTCGTTTTTAATTATTAGCCAATAATGTATTCTATAAACAATTTATTTATTCTTGGACACGTGGTAGCTCAACCTTGTAACACTATTCTTAAAGAGGATATAAAAACTATGAATGTCGTAACGCAGAAAAGTAAAATCTGTCTGTGTCGATGCTCAAAAAAGTTCAAGAATCATTTTGAGATGACAGATCATGAAAAGAATTATATTTTTATATTAAAAATGATGTTCAATTGTAATTGAACGCGATTCATTCGGATTGAACCCGTCCCAATCGTTCTGTTGCAGATTGATCGGGGAGAGCGTGTTGCTCCCAATCAGCGAAATGACGCTAGTTCTGTTATCGTTCTGCACCCTGCTCGCGTGTGTCAGAGTGCAGGCCATCTCTACAGCGTGGAGACCAGCGTTTCCGGCGCCATCGACCAGTGGTTTGCACCAGGATAGTCCTCTCTTTACAACTGGGCCAACACAGTCCCTGTTCGACCTCGAGGCCCAGTCTTACTTGGGCCAGCGCGAGTTGGACAGATGCGCTCTCTACAAGGTCTCGATGAACCAGCAGTTGTACTTCGAGGTATGATCGAATAGATAATAGCAATCTCTCCACCATTGGTATGAATAAAATACATGTGTTTGAGTACTGCAAGGAGTTGTAAAGAATGCTTCTGATAAGGGGACCACGTGACGATTTAACGAGGCTTCTTTTGTAGACAGAGAATCAAAAACAGCAGGTTTGCTCATACTCTCAATTAATTATGGCATACTGAGGAATAGAGATTAAATTTTGCACTGGCTCGCAGAGTGCTTGTGAGATATAAAGATATAAGAAACCTATAGGGTGATTCGCTTAAAGGTTAAATATCGCTTGAGGAAATGAAGCTACCGAATAAATGTTTTTACAAAAGTTATTTGGTACAAAGAGAGACATTATATGAAACAAATCATTTTTTGTAAGTGAAATCGTGGGAGGGATCTAAGAAACGGATTTAATTTTCATAAATGATATTATAAATGATCTCATATCATAAGTTGATGAATTTTTCTAAATAAATACTATTTTATGACGAATAAAAATATATAAGTTACGACTTTACTATTTTATTCAGAAAAAAATTATTTACTCCGTACAGTGTCTCCCTTCGTACCGAATTACTTTTGTAAAAACATTTCTTTGATAGCTTCTGTATAAGAATTATATATTATACAAGAAAGTATAAATAATGCCTCCTTATGACAAATTACAATTATTATAAACCTTTATTAAAAATTGTACACAATACTGTAGAATTTGTTCAGGCACAGTCTCGTTGGTTCTTTCATTCGGGCACAGTTCCATGGTTGTTTCATTTATCGACGATTCGCGGATAACGGTGGTTCCACGGGGAACTCGCTTTTCGCTCGGGATGCGTTTCCTGCTTGGCCAGGGTATTTCTTCGGTTCTCGCATGCTACGAGCACGCGGCGTCACGGTTGAGATAGCCCGGTTAGACATCGCGTGTAAAATGACACGAATCGCGGCGCTGCAACGAAAGCAGGAGAAAACGGCGTACGCGAGGACGACACGCGAGCGTGCTCCATCGAGATCGACCGACTTCGCTCTTCGATCAAGGTTAACGGAAATGAAAAAGACATTCTCCGTGGCGCATCGAAGCGCGTTCACCGGACGGACGATCTTATCACATCAAACGGAATGCAGCCAACGTTCAAGTGCATTGGGCTGTCGCGAAATCAGAGTGTAGGAGTCGCTTTCTATCTTTGTCGGGCGATCTCAGGCGATTCTGTGGCTCTTACATAGGGCAGGTGGCTTAGACAGGATACACGAATGACTCGGTTAGTCTTCTTGGTGATAGGTAATAATGATTCAAATGAATCTTGTTTAGTTTCAAGGAAAGCATAATATTTGTTATATGTACATATATATAAAACTGACGTTATGTATACGTACATACACGTTATATACGTATATATATGGGGATTAATTCCTAATCCACTTAACTTCTTTTTCCACTGTGTAATATTCCACTCCATAACATAAATTATAATTGGTATTCAAGGAGTGTTGGATAGACAGTTATGTATCTCTTATGTATTACTCGAAATTTGTATGTACATATAATACATACATACAAATTTCCCACTAACAAACTAACTTTTTTTTCACTGTAAAATGTTCCATTCTATAACACAGATTTTAATTTATATTTAAAGAGTGCTGAATAGACGGTAGTGTATCTCTTATTTATTATTCAAAAATTAGCCTATTTCTAATGAAAGCTACAAATATAACGATTTGCTGTACAGTAAACTATACAGCTGTGTTGACACGATTGTTTGAACGATATTTCTGCAGTATGTTTGTGGTTCATTGTAATTGTACATCCAGAGAAATATATATGTATGTGTGTGTGCATTTTTGATACCTAAATAAATGTTTCATTATATTGTAAATGTGTACATAATAAACTTTATACATATACATATATATTCATAATGGAACATTCATTTAAAAACATGAAATCTGTCATTTAATTTATACAAATTTCTTCGATAAACATGGAGGGATACGTATACGTACGGGACTGACTGTATATAAAGACAATTTACCAGTACCTCTTGCAGTTCTCTTTAAAAATAAGTTAATATGTATTTACAAATATCTCTTACATTTCATAATTACGAGCAATATTTTTGTAGATGGAGATGTAGAGGAGATAGTAAGATTAAATTCTTTTTTTAATATGGTATTATCAACTTTATATTTTAAAATTTGGTAGAATATTGCTTTCTGAGAATAAAAATATTGTGAAATATTTATTTTATAACTAATTGTTTCTGAGGTATTCGACTACCAAAATATTGAATTTGAAACTTTAACCTCTTGGAGGATATTGACACTTACGTATATGTTTACTTTTACATCGAAAGTACCGTTATTTATGATCATGATACCTGAGAATTAAATTAATTAGAACTAAAAAATATACGATATTGAAGTGTGGCAGCATATACTCTATACACTCCATGTTGTTGTTAAACGAATTAAATAAAACGAATTATACAAAATTTTTGTTATAAAAAACCTAGAATTTAAAAATCGTCCTTCAAGGGGTTAATGAATAGAATTTTCCTCAAATTTACTCCTTTCCTACCCTTTGACTCAATTTTACTCTACCAAGTCGAGATAAATGACAACGTGGATACCTATGTGTTTCTCCTACGTTAAGAGCTCGCGCTGTCACGCGAAGAAAATGCTAGATGGGTATAAAAACGCAGTAACGCTCACGTTCAGTGATGCTCGACAGTCGTAGTTGTGGCGAAAACAACATTATAATTTTACTGTTGAATGTGAGCGTCGTGTAGTTTAAGCGAGTGTGAGAAGTCTACATCGGAAATGTATTCTTCTTGAGAATTTCTCTGGATGGACCATTTACTATGAAGCAAATAAACATACTGCACGAATATCGTCAAAACCATCGTGTCAACGCAGTTGTATACATTACTGCACAACAAATCGTTATGTTTGTAGCTTTTGTTAGAAATAGGCTAAATTGTTATCTATATACAAATTCCGAATTATAAATAAGAAATACATAACCGTTTATTCATCACTCTTTAAATATAAATTAAAATTTCTGTTATAGAGTGGAATATTACATACTGGAAAAAGAAGTTATAATAGTTCGATCAGTGTTAAGTAGATTAAGAAATAGTCTTCGATCGACTAAACGACATAAATAAGTTACAAAATATTGGTTCAGATCACAATCTGCTATACGAATCAAATTTTACCTATTACTGGCCTCTTGTATTACACCGCTTGTCACGGACATTAAGCATACCTTCTTGTCAAACTACTCGTTACTACGAACCTGTTTGCCTATCCTCGTCTTGGTCTTGGAAAGCTATTCTAAACCACAAACATGAGTTTATTTCTCCATCAATTAGTTACAAAAGAGATTGAAAAGTCCTTCTCTGAATTGAATTAAGAAATGTCTTGTTATGTATCCAGTATAACTAAACGCTGGATTTATTCAATTACGTATGGCGAGTTTTTATTAACTAGTTTAATAATTCATGTAATGCAATTGGGTAGAAGTAAGATGTAGGTAATACTGGTATTAAAAAGATCAAACATTTTAATTTTTAGCCCTTCAGAAAGAGTAATTCTTTATTGTGCTTAATAATTATGCCTTTGCTACAACTTACTTTTTAATATACAGGGAATAGTATGTTGCAGCAATATATGACATTCTAATCTGCTGGTTTGTGGTCGAGGTCAACTGTTAAAAGTTTTAACTGTTCAGTGGATATTAGAAAGGAACTTGTTAGAAAGAATGTCATATGATCCATTAAGAATATATGTATATACTTTTAAGTATAATAAAGAAGCATGTTTCCTAAAGAGAATTTTCACATAAGAATTGAAAAGTTCAATTTCTAATATTTTTCATGTAAACAATACCTAGATCTTGTTACCACTAAATCACCTTGCACCGCTTAGGTAGAATGATATCAGTTACGAAGATTACAATTACTCTAATCTAAAAATGTGTTTATTGCATTTTCTATACGTTCTTGATTTATTCTTTGTTTTTCTTTTTTTTTTTTTTTTTTGGTGGTATAGATGCTTTGTAGATTAAGAATTAATGATATTGCAACATCTGTGACTTTAACTTCCTTTAGAGCTATTCATTTTTATATTACTATCATTAAAGTCTTTGTATACAGTGTACGTTTATTATGATACAAAATATAATTTTGCAACGGTCAGTTATGGTCAGAGACTGCTTTCTATACCTAATCTTCAAGTCATTGCCCAAACAAACTAATAAACACTAGAAAACACAATCTTCGTCTTCTACTTTCTCTTTCTCCATCTTCCTCTCGCAATGGCACGGTCATTGCCAACGCTTATTGGATATTTTTTTGTACGAGATTATCTGGTTGAATATCACATCAGGATATATAAAATATATAACTGATTGAACATATAACTAATTGAATAGACATAGTAATCGAGCTATATATAAGTTGTTTATTATGAAAGTGGTGTAAGTAATTTTTTTTATATACAGGTTCTGCAGACAATGCTTAAAATAGATTGATGTTATCTGTAGAAGAGTTTCAATGTTAAGGTGGTAACATTTCCTTACCAACACAAGTGCTCAAATAAATTGATAGTGACATAAAACGTTTATTATAACAATGATGTAAATCCCATAAACTCGAATAGTCTCATGTTTATAGGATAGATGTGGATGTAGGAACAACATTATATTCTTAGATCTATAATATATAATATTAGCAAAATATTACATGTAGAAATTAATTTTGTGCCTTTATATTCATTCATTTATAACTCCAATTTAACACGTTCCGTGCAAAGCTGTTTTTTCCTGACATGATCTCCAGGTCATTTGGCGTTTTGATTAAAAATTGATATATTATCACACAATATGTCATTACATCATCAATCCATAAGTAATTAATTGTTTAGACTAGTATTAGACGAGTTTAGACACCGTGTACCATTTATGGCACATTCATATTTTCATAAACACAGAGAAAGAATTGAAACTTAAATGAAAGTACGTCTTAAACTTTATATATACATCAATAGATCTATATATATATTCTATTCTATAAGATTTAGAATGGAATAGAATCTCATAGATTTTCTCATATTATTATTTGCTATAAATGCATAAACATTCGTGGTCTATTAATCACATTCTTCATATCGTTTCACGAAACGTGAAATCTTCTGTATATGATATTTTCAAATAAATAAAATAATTCAACTAAATAGTTCAGCGTACTAATGCATACTAGAGAAACTTTAAAAGACTCCGTTCATGCGACCACACGTGCGTTGATGTAATCGTCAATCGGTTTGCGCATCACACTGCATTTCACCAGTCGGAAATCGAAGTGCTCCTACACATTCGCGATAGTACAGCCAAGTCTCTGTCATGTTAGCGAATTGTATGGGAAAAAAGATCACTCTTTCATCAGTGGAGAATGTACAACATCGAGTACATGGAATGTGGATAGTGCAAGTAGTTTTTGCTCGGTTGCAGGTCTTACGAAGACTGAGTGAAATGTCTGACTTAATACAACTTCTAATCCCTTCCTAGACTGATCCTTCTTTCTTTCTGCGATAGTTAAGCCAATTTTTGCAAAATCATATTATTTGAAATAGTATTGAAGAAATTGTTAAGGTTCAAATATTACATTTCTACAATGTGAAGCATTAGAATGTGAAGTTAGAATAATGAAGTTATCTTCAATGTGAGTATACATAATGTTACTTTGCTATTCAGTTAGTGTACATGAAATATCGTTTTTTCAGTGTTTTTAATAATAGGAAAAAATATACTGTAAGACTAGTATATTAAATATTAAAGACGGTTAGAATAGGAACATTAGCACCTCATTATCAACAATTATAAATACTCAGAATATTTGCGCAATTTTTTTGGATGAGTATAAACTTGGGAAAACGACAGTGAAAATTGTTGTAAACATAAAACATAACATTTGGAGAAGGTTATGTGAATATAAAAACAATTCAACGCTGATTTATAAAATACAAGGCCAGTAAATTTTCATTACAAAATGAACTGTTTCATCATTTCTTTCTACCGTTTCATAGTAGAATTAATCCAGAATCTTATTGCAATGACATAGAAGAAATGCATCTAAAATTCATAAAAAAAAAAAAATTATATAGAAATGATTTCAATTAAGTACACAATGTTGTAAAAATATTTTATATAGTTAAAGTTTTATTTCTATAAACGACATTTCATATATATCAACACAATATTTAATTTGTTTTTAAGAAATATTGTAGACTTGTTTGCATGACTACGGGCAAAAATCTGATATACAAAGGATTAAATCAGCCAATGTAAAATGCCTCAAACAAAACTAATATTCGAATACAGACAAAAATCGAGAAGTGTTCCCAGTTCTAGTGGGAACGTGGCTAATGCATTCAGTGCGCCTGCGTAATCGACCCTTAAGCAGCAGTGAAAATCAAGCTTTTTCTCATGGTTAACACTAACTAAGGCTTCCTGGTATAAGCCGTGACCCTTTGGGTGAGCCATTCCCACCTTTCGCCAACATTGCAGCTAGCTTCAAGGGTTAAATGACATAATGATACGTCAGTACTGACATAACTGCTGTTCTGCTTCTATCGGTACAAAACACGGATTTGTAAAAAATTGTATTCTTAAAATCCTTAGAATATTTAAAAATATTTTGCGAAAGGATTTTTCGAAATTCAAACAATTTAAGGAATTATAGAAGCTTTTGCTAAACAGTACACATAGTATATTTTGAATTTCGTGTCGTCGAATAAGCCAATTATATCGGCGATGGGGACACAACAATATACCGCAGTACATGCGGTATATTATTATTATGATGATAAATTGCTGTATATTCTCTATAGATGTAGGTATTTTTTTCCAGACTTCTTTCTTTAATTTTCTCCACATAAAAAAGTCCAGAGGAGTTAAACGCAGTTTACAGGACCGTTTCACCCAATCCAGTGACCTTAAAAAATGTCGTTTAACGCAATTCTGCTTATGCTGGTGAAACATAATCTGTTGGGAAACCAACTCCACAATTTTTTTATAAAACAGACAAACCGATCGTCAAAAATACTTACAGCTAAAGAGGATATGCAGCAACGTATCATCGTCACATGTAAACAAGTACTTAATTCCTGTGACACTACAAGCAGTACACCTTGCGTTACAAAATCGGTTTCTAAAATGTATTAATGAAAATGGTCACCACGTCGAACATTTATTACGAGTAGCAATAAATTTTTGTTGATAACTAGCAATTGGAACTGTCGTTCATTATATCTCAACCAAAGCTATCATTCCTCGGTGTATTTGAAAAATATTTAAACTTTATTCTTTAAACTTTAGGCATGAAAAATACCTTTTTATTTAGTATTCGATTCTGTACCGACCCGTGAAATAAAAAGTTCAACATTCCATTTAACAAATCGTGGTGACCTTGATATCTCTGTTGAAAATAATGTTGGTGATAAAGCAATTCATAGAAACCTACGTGCCCTTCCAAACGATGCAATTTTTGTACGAAGAAATTTGGGTGTAACAATTTGTTAAAAGTTATTTAGAATGACAAAGTTAGGCTTCTCATCCTAGTGCATTCGTGTGTCACTTAATCTCTGAAGAAGCTAGTTGCAGAAAGGAAGGAGTATGTACCGAAAAGACATGGCTCACATGCGGAAGTTTTAATTACTATCAACCACGACGAACCGGGCCGTGAAAGCTTCAAATATTTCAAGCCTTTTCTCATATTACGTGTGACGATTTCGCCCGCACAATGAGTTTTTTATAACGACGTCGTTTCCGACCACTTTCCAAAGATACCACAGCACAGGTGTTGATTTGTGTTACGTAATCTATAGCGCGTAACCGTCACCGAGAATGAAATTACGGCAAAGACCTTGTTCTAGCGAAATTGGTAAACCTCGCGAGAGATCAAGCGTCGTTCGCGCGCACGAAGGATCGCTGCGTGTGAAACTCGAAGGTTGCGTAACGAGCCGGGAAAACGGAAACTACTTTTCTGAAACGGGAATCGATTCGATCGATCGAAACATCGTGTTTTCTTCATTTTTTGCACATGACTGAAACATCCGATGATATCGCGTAATTAGGAAGCAATTAATTCTTATCTGTACGCTGAACACATTACGTGTGCTGGGAACTTGTAAAAAGGAGGAGAAATGGCACAGAAAGAATTGATTTGGTTCGCGGTAAATTTTGAAATTGTTGAACACTCTTTACTGCTAAAAGGAAAATAATGGAACCCAGGTACTGAAATAAAGAATAATTCTACAATACATTTAAAGAAAATTAGTTACAGGATGGTACAGAATTAAAACAGAGTGGACGCGTTTATTAACATGTGCTACCACAGACCGTATATACTCAACGACTATAGAGTCAAATTATAGTGCGTATTCCGTGTAATCGTTGGAAGTACATTACTTTTACCTGTATTTATATTGGTGTTCTATTGTCCTTTACTGTTTACGTACATCGGTGTGTTCCTTTACAGATCCAACACATCAATAACACATCTCCCTTTCCTCATTATAGAATGCTAATATACAGAGTGTCCCATAAATGTTGGAGGTCCTTGAAAGGGGTAATTCGGGGGGTGATTTGAAACAACTTTTTCCTTATCGAAAATGTTATCCGAGGCTTCGTTAATGAGATATTAACAGAAAACTCTACCAATCAGAGCGCGAGTATGCCGTTGGAGCGGCCACAGTAGAATAGGCTACGCGTCAGACGGCCGCAGTAGTATAGGCTACGCTCCACCGACGTACTCGCGCTCAGATTGGTCGGAGTTTTCTGTTGATATCTCCTTAACAAGTTCCTTGCACAACATTTTCGCTAAGGAAAAAGTTGTTTCTAATCACCACCACTTTCAAGAACCTTCAACATTTTTGGGATACCCTGTATATATATATTTTTTTTTTCAACAGTAAAACATTATTTCTTTTTCTTTATAAAGAGTATAGCCAGATAGGAGAATTAAATGTATCTCTAAACCAAATTCGACTTGCGATGGGTCATTCGATAGCATAAAAAACTAACTATTTGGGCCAAGTTTCAAGTCTGTATCTCAACTGGAAGATAATTAAAAGAGAAAAAAGCAAGAACAAATTTTTGCTCGATTTCTCTGACATTGTTAGATGTCCTCGGGGGCTGTAGCTATGTTTGATTGTAAATACAGTATGGATTTAGCGATCTCGAGGTATCCGAGTTATAGAGGGACCAGTGGGTCCCAACAGACTACTCGCATCCATAATGGAGTTGCCAGAAAATTATGAAGAAAGGTATGTAGGGAAATGGAAATGCAAAGTAATATAAAGCAAGAATTAACACACTACCCACCATTAATGTTTGCGAGAGAAGTTCCTTTGGTACCGTGTCGAATTCGAAATAATCAAAAACAGGGTGTCCCGCTTTTCGAGGAACCGTGAGAAATCTGAATAAAACAGCTTTTTATTATCGTAAAATTTAATATTATTTCTAGAAATATAGTTTTAGTATTTATAATGAGTTGGATAATTAGAGTACTTAGTATTTTATTTTTGTATGATACTTTTGTAAGCACTCTTCGATATGTAGCGGTATCTAACAAGTTTTGCACATGTATGTACATGGTTTCCTTATCTTATGAGTGGAACATACTCTGCAATTTCTTCTAACGAGTTTGTTAGCCTTATCGCCGGAAATTTTTACCACCTCATGTTGTTTGATAGAACCAAATAGTCGTCCTTGTAGATCAAACCGGAATATTCTTGTAAAAGAAGTACTAGGTGTATTAGTTTCCACATCTTCGCATTTACAAGTCCACAATTAAATAAATGGATAGTAGTATGAAAGATACCGATCAGCAAGGTCTATACCGCCCATGAAATTATTATGATCAATGCTTATTGGTTTTTTTATCGAAAGACCCGTTTCCATCTTTCTTCCCTGTATCATGAAGCCATGATTGATGAATTGTTGAAATCATCGTGACTTTCTTATTTTTGTTAGATTTCCACATTTCCAGCAGTACTTGTCCTTTCCGGTGATATATATATTCAATTACATTTAGTTTTATTTGTTTGTTTTTTGTTTTGTTTGGTTGTTTTGATGTACAAATGTGTGCACACGGTAGGTAATGTGTTAAATGAATATAAAGAAGAAATAAATGTACTTACATTGTTAGGTGAACAATTTTGAAAAAAAACCTTGAAACTTGACACGAATTATTCTTTTTTTATACTATTGAATGACCTGTTAGTTTGGTTTAGGGGTTTATTTGATGCCTGTAACCAGCTATACCCTTTATAAAATTTAAAAAGCTGCAAATCCAAATGATTGAGAAGCTATTTAACACATAGTTCCTATTCAAGATTGAAATTTATGTCATATTAACTAGCATGACTTTACAACTCGAGAAATGTCCATAATCGGGAGTTCAACATACTTGTGGTTTAATGCATCCACTTTTGCGCAAGATACGACCATTTAATAACACGATACACCCGTCTTAAAAAAAATTTCAGATTTTAACGAAGAAGCTCGTTGAGTCTAAATGGCAAACCAACGATAAAGTAATCAATTTGTTGGCGATAGTGAGAGAGAGTACAGCGAGCTGACGGGAACCGGAAAGAATGTAACGCGCATGCAGCTGTAAAATGAGCTCGAAGCGCCAGCAGACTGTCGGGTTGCCTTTCGCGGCGATTTCTGATCGGACCCGATCCTCGATCGCGGAAAGAATTACGAGCAAATACGTCGCGAGTGCGCAATCCGAACGTACGGTAATCGATGTTGCGATTAATTATTGCGGGAACAGGTTGGAAATCAACTCTCGAGTTATGCGACCCAAGACGCAGTAATCGAAGAGTCCAAGGGAAGAACGATTATACATAGTTACACGAAGTAAAAGTTCTAGTATTAGAAAACGAAACTTCGTGAACTCCTTTTCACTAGACACGATACATTATTCAAAGCCTTGTCGACCGGCTGTTCAAAGCCAAAACTATTCCGTGCCGGTGGCTACTTTCCTACAATTGAATATAAAATGAAAATATCTAAGTAAATTTCAAAAAACTTTATTTAGATATATATTTAATAAATGTCTCGACTATGGTATAGAAAATAGGATTTATCTATATGTATCACCCCTGGTAACAAGTTTTCGGTTAGACACTTTAATAGAAAACTTTTTAAAAATATTCATGTTTTACAGTACCTAGTAATTTATTATCATACTAGTTAATCCCGGCGAACGTTGTTTCATCTCATTCTTAAATGTTTTTTCGTTCTTTAAACCACTTTATTGAAGAAAGAAAATACCGTTTTTATGAACTACATACGACAATACAATAATATTCATACGTTAATGTTAATCAAAGTGATTTATTTAAAGTATAATTGTATAAGCGTGAGTTATATGATACAGGAAAGAGTTGGAAAACTATGTATTCTATATCAGAATGTTAATTCGGAAACATACATTTATGTATTAAAACATTTTTTTAATTCCCATCATAGAAAACTAATTTGAAAATTCTTCAGACTATTCTTTTCAAAATGTTAATGCCACCTGTCACCGCAACAAAATAGTCAAACACTATTTACAACAGAATCGTACTAAAGCAATGAAATGGTTAGTGAACAGCCCCAATCTGAACCTCATTGAAGACTTATGGGAATAATTAAAGAAACTACACTTCGTAAAAAAAGATCACAAAGTAAAGATAAACATCGACAAGTTATAAAAACATTCTGGACAGAAATGTTAACTACAAATTGTAAAAATCTTATAACTTCAATGTCACAATGTACTAAAGCAGTAACATGTACGAGAGGGAACATAACAAAATATTAATATTTATAAATAATCCCGTATGAATTTAAGTTACTAAATCAGATCGAAAACTATTTTCCTCGATTTCTATCGATCGTAAATTTTTTCTCATGTAATATTTTGTTTGTTTGATTTTTTCTTTTTGATAATAAATTAGAATTAATGTATTGTAGTGTTATTTATTTTAAATTACGTTCCCCTCGCTGTCTACTAATTTCAATCACGTTCGATAATATTTTATAATTTTAAAACATGAATGTTCTTAGTTAATTTCCTATTTTGTTATTTAATCGAAACCTTATTGGCAGAGTGTTTTATATGCAATGATACACAGCAAGTTTTCTAAATACATACATCCAATTGCTACTATTTTCGTTAAACTTGGCCTTGCATTTTTTTGCATAACTGCAAAGGTAAATCTTTAACAGACAGAAAAAGCAAGAATGGCGTCTTAGAATTACAGTAAAACATTAAGTAAGTCTATCTAAACTAATATAATTATAAATACATACGACCCAGAGCGCTGCTATAAAAACCTATTCTGCTCTCAGGCTTCGAAGCTGCATAAACTAAAATAAGTGCAACCAAGAGTTAGGCTGTGAAAACATACTCGTGTCGGTCAACAAAGTGTCAATATTCTTTTCTTCTAGAATTGTTTAAAAATCATTAGACGAATGCATTTTGTGTGTAATGGATCACTTTCGTAGATTATGAATTATTATTTCAATAGTATTCTGAGGATGGTTTTAAACTAAAGAATCGAGAATTTGAATATTTATTAAATCCATATGGAATTATATCTATAATGTTTTCTAAAATTTGTCTAACAATCTTCGTAATTCTTCGAATGTATAAAAATTGTTTTCTCGCTAATAATGTACAGCATATGTAACATTCATCGTTTCTGCTTCACAGTACATTCAATACAAGACTGATCTGCCGGATATAAAGGAGTTTACTCTGTGCGCTTGGACCAAATTCACCAACCACTCGAACGACCATCCTATATTTTCGTACGCAGGTGAGTTCGAGCAATACTCGTTTCTTTCTCCTTTCACCTCTTCATACTTTTTTCTTTTACCCTGTGCACGCGTGATCGAGACACGAGAAAGCGAAAGTTCGTCGGTCTTTTTGATTCGTGCGATTCACTGTGTGGGTTAGTATGAAAAATGAAATCCTTATCCGATTGAGTCTGACGAGTTTCGCGAGTTTCTTTTCCAATGATCGCCACTATCTCCTTAGCCCCCATCTTACCTTATTTCTTAGCTTTCAAATTTATTCGAATAATGGATGGCGATTTATTTGCAACATTTATTCGATTTAACGCAGTGGTTACACATTATATGAAATAAATTTTACCAGTTAATGGTCGGAACAAATAAACGGTATGCACTTATTCATATTTTATATCATTTTCATTTATTTTAAATAGTTTTGTATTCTTTAATTTGAACTTCTTGTTATATCCTTCATTGAAACAATGTACAAAATAGAGTGTTTTTTCTTATATTAAACTCTTGGATTAGCTCATTAAAAACTGGAATATTTAATCAAATTTACTATCTTTTTAAAAAATATTCAATGTTGTTGAGTACAAAATGTTCCTGATAATATTATATAAATAATTTTAACGAGACGGAATATATTTCTCTTTTTCTATCCATATTAATGAGTCCATTAATCACAATACAAGAATCTACTTTAAAAGCGGCACGATAAACTGATGATTTAATTAGCTACGATCAATTTACGTAAACATAAAGTGACACACTGAATAGCGGATGTTATATTCGTTATAATTGAAATAAACACGTAACAGATTAAACGCACGCGAGTACTTTCTTTTGCGAAGCTTTGCTGGATAAATACACGCTGTTCGTTTCATCAGAGATCTGATCATCAGATTATCGTCACGTTGTTACCTCGCGTATAATGTTACACAATAATTGGAATGATGGAATGAAATCCCAACTTTTTTATGCTTACAATATTTTCCTATATTTGTTATTTCTTAAGAAATTTAATTATATAGTTTGTCTAACAAAACCGCGACCGTTAACATTTTTAAATGGTACTCGTTACACAGAAAATTGTACAAGTGTTTAATACCTGAGCAATTTCCCTACGATGCATGATAGAACAACAATTATTTGTCATTAAACGGTTGTAGAAAGATCGACAGGATCAACAATGTCGTGTGATGAAAGTGTAAAGCATATACAACGGTTAAAGACATTTGCATATAAGTAAATTAAACATTTTGAAGAAACAAAGTATCGATGACCTTTCAAAACGTGGCTCGATGCGCAAAACCACTCCTAAGCAGGATAAACAGATCGCAGAAATATTTTTGCCAAGTTCTCAACTTTTATTGCGTGATAAGTAAGTAAAATTGGAGGAAAAAAGGTGTAAATATATGTTGTAAAACAATTCAAAGTCACCTATATAAAACATAAAATATCGAAGCACAATGAGGAAATCTGAACTGTTCGAAAACAGAAAAATACGTAGAGAACAGAAAAATACGTAGAGAACAGAAAGTCGTGAACACGTGAAAATTTAGATCGTTATGGACGAACAAAATTTTTTCTGTTTTTCAATATGAAACTGAAGGTTCGTAGAAAATATATGAATGATGTGGAGGTCCCCCTAGGGAGGAATACCCCGAGAACTAATAAAAAGTGTGCCTCAAACGTCGAACTAATACAAATGCGCTGTAGCACTAATCCAATAGTATATGTATATCCCTTTTTATTTTTTTTAAACAAGAAGTTTTAAAGTATGGCGGTCACGCTCTTATTAGACGCTCTTTTAGTGTTCACCTCTCGAATACGATTGTCGATAGATAAGAACAAAACCGTGCATAATGTTTGTCATAGAGGTCGGTTCGTGTGCCAAGTTCTATCAACATCGCTAATTGTCAATTGGGTCATTTTCCTTGTTAGTCATGGTAGACTTAACAGAGTTCTCTGTTAGATTCAAATCAGGTCGCGAGCCACATTAAATCACTCGGCGAGGCGTTCGGTGTGCATCTCTGCTCTAGCCTCTCGATTCATTGCTGCAACTCGCCCTCGATCTCCGCTCATAATTCTGAACCTCGAAGGCAAACTACGCCAAGTTCAAATTATGGAAATTTAGGGTAAACGCGTCGAATCATTTAACATGATAAAATTGTGAAACGTTTGTCGTCGTTCCGCGACATCGATTGGATATATGTTGGGAAGCGTGAAATAAATAATGCGACCTGCGTCTGTGAAAGACCTGGGCATGTTTGAAATGATACATTATTTGAAATACCATTTCAATGTTATCGACGTTACTTATTGATATTATTTGTGTTATTTGAAATAATATTTGAAATAACACGTTATTTTACTTTGTAATTGTTTTCATATCTGTGATCACTTTTGAAATAACATTATTTAGGATATTATATCAAATAATGTATTATTTTATTTTACAATTACTTGAGATAATCGTTTGAAATATATGTGAAATTTTATTTGGAAAATGATATCAGGTAGGATCGCAAATACGTGACGATATCGAATTTGGAAGTAACGAAGATGAAATTGCAAAGAATTCCACGTTTGTGATCCAAACTTCAAAAGAAATGAATTTATTGACATTTTTACAAGATAAAAAGGCTGATCTGTCTATGTTTAATGATCATCCGATTATAAAAGACGATTTTCAGAGGTAGAAGTCATTACCAAGGGAACGATTATTTTCTTCCGCGACAATATTCAAGCCACCCAAAGAAAATTCTGTGCAGACTTTTTGAAAAATGAGTTTTATTCAAAACAAAGTGCTGTAAACATTTTTTTTTTAAGTTTAAATTTGGAATTAAGAAATAAGAAAATAATTCATTGTTTGAAATAGTTATTATTTCAAATGACTTGATATTATTTTTATTTTCCAAAATAAGTTATTCTTATTTTCATTGCAATTAAAATTTACCCAGATCTGATCTAAAGGTATAGGATTCAAAACAATAAAATTATATCTCGTTTCTCGTTCTTCCACGTCATCAATTGATTATGTGTTACGAAGAATAAAATAAATAATAAAGTTTGCATCTAAGGCACAGGATTCGATGCGAAGTTAACCGTTAAACGCTGCACTTTGTTGATATCCTTGGAATGCGAGTTTCGCGAGCAAACAAACTGGAAAATATCGTGGCGCAATCGCGTTAATTCACCTAGAACTACTACACCCTCCTTCGCGCCGTCCCAGCTTCATATTCCCTCGACTTTCAAGCTAATTTTTTCACGTTTGGTTTCTAGTCGGTGACCAACCGCGAGGGATACTCGCTTGGGTGGCCAACACCGCGAGAAGTTCCTACTACATGATGAACATCGACGGGCACAACTTGTACCGATTGAATTATCCGCTGCGATTGAACAAGTGGTATCACTCCTGCCAAAGCTGGAACGGCCGCACCGGGGAATGGCAGATCTGGGTCAACGACGAGCGCGTAGGTCGCGGGTTCAACAACAGAGTAAGCACGTACCACCGATCTCTATTCGACATAATCCTTTGGTTACTGTGGGGGCTTACGAGCTCTACAAATGTCCATACAGTTTTAAAGTTTTAGTTAAAAGTACAGTTTTAGTTAAAATGTTGAAGTTACAGCATCTGAACTCAGTAAAAATCAGGGGTTGAAAACAGCTATGATATCGGTTCAGATTCTCAATACACTTACGATAAAAGATATTGTAACAGTTATTGCTCGAAACGGTTCTAGCTTATATTGGTTACGGTTTTGGTTTTACAGAAATATATCGATGGAGAAATATATCGATTGTATAGAATTTTTAGATTGACTGAGTAGAAATATTAAATCAATAGTGCATCAATTATTAATATATTTATTAAATGTAAAGATTAATTCTCTGCTTTTATATTCAAGCATCTATAACTCTAGTTTAAGTAGAAATACTTACTTGTCATTTTGTTATATTAAAATACAAACCTTTCAAGTCCTTAATTTAATCAACATGAATTCATTTTTACAATGAGTTTGTGTAGGTAGAGAACTAAAGTCTCTACCAGATAGCCATTATAATTATAATAATTGTTGGAGCATAATAATAAGCACAATTTCATGGATACTAAAGTTCATATACAGAGTGTCTACGCTAAAGTGTGCAAGAGGGATAATTCAATAATTATTGATGATACGAAAAAATTGTTTGTATATAAATTGTAGGATACTATGGGCTCTATATTGTGACGTAAACGAAATTTTTGTTATATTATTAATTTAGAAAATATGATTGTAAAGATTTTTAAATGGAACTATATATTTTTGAGGGGATCATGCGATGCGCCCTTAATGTATTTACCTGGTTTTTATTAGTTTTCAAGATAGAACGCTTCGAAATTTACTGATTTCCAGCGGAAATGTCTCGTTTTCCATCGCGGTCTAAGTTTACCGCGTCCTCAAATGTTGTTTATATATTACACACACAAACATGCCATTCTGCCCAGTTTATAGCGACGCCATCATTAATAACAATTTTCGAAGCATGTAAACAAAATTATGTAAATGCCTTATAAGTACAAGATTGGAACTTCGTGGAGTGATAAAGTAGACTTCAAAGTATAGGATAATGATATTCTGCCGCGTCGGAAGCGTTGCCATCAATGTTTTGCCGCCCGCCCAAGATATTGAGAAGACATACTTTCTTTTTTTATTTATTAGTACAAGACTGAAATTTTGTCATCAATCACTTTACCACATAAAGCATCAAGAAAATAAACTCTACCGATCGCTTAATGTTGCTAAAGTCTTAGCTGGAAAAATCAGCTTTGTACTCATTGTTGTGAAAAAAGTGTCGCTGTTTCCTGTACTATTATGCAGTGTTTCTTACTAAACTTTTCGAATGTGTTCTATGAGCAGGAATAAGAAACACATTTTCATGTAAAAACACAAGCCTAAAATTGCTTTGTTATCGTGTTTCCATTTAAAGTTACTGCTGCTCCGTTTCTAATGTAAACTCGACATCGATTGAATGGCGGACTGAATTTAACACCGTTGGAATTTCATGTCTATCATGCGTTAGTTCAATGAGTCATTTCTTCTTTCGATTAGTCCTTGATGCGAATTAGATCTCACATGGTTCGCTATAGTTTTCACAGTTCTCACAGGTAAAAGTCCAGATAGTGTCAGATCTGCTGATCTCATTGTACAAATTACCTTTACTGATTTCAAATCGCAAACATCGCTGAAGTAAACACGATTAGAATATGCATCGCTGACCTACTCTTTGCATTGCATCAACAGCGAAGCTGCTACTGCATTCACGATTAACATTTCCGTTGTAATTTTTTTTTGTAGTAAAGCATTTCTTGATTTACTATTCCAAAGCAGGGCAGTGTTTTGATCCTGCGGATCCATCTCCATCTTTTTCTACTCTAAAACCAAACATGGAGCTAACATTTGGCTAAAACCGAACTCTTTGGAAGTTCTTTAGTAATTCTGTACTTCTTCACCTTTTCTTAATGTGTACGGTACACAACATTTTCTTTTCGTAATTCCTATTACGAACATAACAGAAAAATAGTCTTCATCTGTGCTTGCGCGTGATAAAAAGTTATGATAGTAATTCGTTTGGACAAACAAGGTATAAAGTGATATAACAAACCAAACTAATTTTACAACTAAAACTACCAAGATTAATTAAAGTTTCTTCTTCAAATTACTGACTATTACTAATAGTTCTATCGTAATTTTTAGAAACATCTATTGTTATAGAGAATTAATTTTCAAATTAGTTTGCTCCCCCTCCCTCTAATTTCAAAAATATAGTTCTATGTATGGACAGATATACGACCACCTCGGTAGAATTAGTATTAACGATATACCATTTCTCAGTTTGAAGACCACGTGAATGTAAAACAAAGTAGTTCACGAACAATTGTGCTTTTATGGAAATGTAATAGTATGAGCTGTAAACACTCTCCATGTATCGACTATTTTGCAATTTTTCATATCAGGGTAAACATATATGAAAAGTGCTTATTAACCCTTTGCACTCGAGGCCTTTTTTCTGGTATCTTTTAGCAACTCGAGCTGCTTTCTTAGCATTCTATTGTCACGAATGCTAAGCTTAGATTGACTTCGAATATGAGATCTCTAATTTGAGATTTAAGTATCAGGTCACCTTTGCCTCAATGACAATCATTTTATTGACACGTCGAGTTCCAAAGAAATTAAACCTAAAGAAAACCTAGTGGTGACTGAGAGTCACCTCTCGAGTGCAAAGGGTTAATATCTACACTAATATACCAAATGTCTCGTAACCACTGAACTGTGTTTAACGCACCCCAGAGCTAACCAAAACCAGGGGTGAGATGATCCTAATAATTAGCCCTTTCTTCGTTATTCGCTTCGTCGACACAGGAATCAGAGTCTCTCGTTAACTTTAGTTTCTTACGTTATAAGAAACTTTATGCTTGAGTATTTTCTTACCGATAAAGCCATGCACAAACAACGTCATAGTATATACCCTTTCCTAACGAACAACGGTGGTCCGTGAGTTATCTCGTCCACGAATGCAGAGGGGTTGTACACAAGTTCCTGATTCTCGTTTTTTGAGCAGAATAGACCGTCGCGTCGACTGTTCCCTTGCATTGCAAAAGCCCGCGTTTCGAGGGGCGTCTCCGTGCAACGGTGACCGTGAAAATGCAACATCGTCGCGAACATTGGCATAAAATGAAAAGGCACGTCGAGCAATGCGAAAGGAACGAAGTACGCTTTTTACGCCACCACCGACGCGCTCCAAATTCTCTCGCGCTGACGTCCTCGTAAAAGATCACAATTTAGGGTAAGGTTGCAACGCGGCAATTTGCTCAACCTTGTCCTTTCACCTTCCTTTTTCTACCAATATGTGTCGTGTTTTCGCGTACCGAGTTTACATTCTTTTATTTTCCGCGTTGTGGTGAATGAAGTTGCTGAACCAAATAAAAAGTAGACAAATGCTTTCGAAACCGTTTTGTTGGCAAATGAATAAATAAAACATTTGACATTGCAAGGAATTGTTTTCCAAGAAGAATTTGGTCTAGAAACACTATAAAAATTAGGCTGGCAAGGAACATTGTTTTTATACAGTTACAAAACTTGAGATCCTCGATAACCTCTCCTTTCTCTAAAGACTAAATTTATTTTTCGATTATATTGCTTCGAAGATAACTCGAATATAGTCGGAGACCCTAGCATCGATCAAGTATAGAGTGTTCCGTTTAATTCGGAATGGTTGAACATCACACGATGAAGCTACGAGAAGAATGTTTATACTAAAGTTATTTGCTACAAAGGGGGACCATCTATGAAATAAACAATTTTCTTATAAGTGATGAGTAGACTGCGGATTTTTATGCTTTTATAGGAAATTTGAATATGCAAGAAGCTACAAAATGCGAACAATATGCAAGAATATAAAGTTCATGTTATAATATTTGTAGAATAAAATAAATTCCTATTTAGGTTCAATTTTTGTAGGCATGTTCGCGAAGATTTTATTTTGCATAAAGATCCGCAGTCTAGTGATGAGTATTAAAATAAATGCTTTCGCATTATAGGTCGATGAATGAATACCTAAATAAACACCATCTAACAAAAATATATATGGTTTCATTTGAAAAGATTAATTTTTCGTTTAAAACCTCCCAGCACTTCTCTTACACGTAACTTATTTACTTCATATGATGTTCGTATAATGTTTTGTATCAAATAACTTTTATAAAAACATTTCATCGATAGCTTCACCTCTCTATGAGATATTTAACCATTTCGCTTTAAACGAAACACCCTGTACATGAAATAAAAAGTTCGCGTCGACCGACAAACTAATTGTACAGCGTAAGCACACGCGTCGCTTTTTCAGGTCGCGGAAAATGAAAAGGCACGTCGAGCAATGCGAAAGGAACGAGTGCTCGGTTTTTGCGCCATCAACCGCGCGCTCTAAATTCCCTAGCGGTGACGTCTTCCGTAAGGATCGCGAGTCGCGAACGTCGTCCTAAGAACTTTCCGTTTAGAAAAAAAAAAAGAACAACTCGAATTCCCGCCAGAATTTCCGCGTGGCGGCAATCGTCGAGCGGGAGCGCTTTCACGCTCCGCGTTGCGATTGCAGACCACGCGCCGCCATATGTCCTCAATAAAGAGCCAATGCCACGGTTTCAGATGTATCGCGTTTATCGTTTTGCGCATTGCGTTCTTGAAAGTCGACCGCTATCTAGCGTGACAAGTCGCGGAGTCTAGTAGAAAGTGATATTCGGAAATGCCGTCTGGTTCGAGGCCTATTCCATATTCGACGCATTTCTCCGCATCATTCGAAAGAGCTTCCTTGCGTAAGACCTCTCGTGTCCCGTTGTCAGAGCGATGCAAATTGTGCTAGGAGTTCCCATCGAGATGGATGACTGGCTTTCCAGGAACTATCTCGATATCGTTTTGAGCTCCGCCGCGAAAGTAGTCTAAAAGGGGGAGTCTTAAGGGGGCTTAAGGCTTAATATTTGCAATTTTTTCTACTAAAGTATTGAGCATACGGAGTTTCTATTTCTAACGTTTTTTCGTTGATTTTTCGTTAATTTATATGTTGATGTTTGTAGGCATGTAATAATACAAAGGTGCTCGATATTGAAACTACGAATATAAATAATACGATTAGGATCACCTGAATCACCAAATTCAAAAAGATTCTATATGAGTGTGCCTTTGTATGCATAGCTGTAACGATACGCGCAGTGTGTCTGACATACATTGTCTCATTCTCCTTCAGCCCATTGCACGGAGCGTAACCCATGGGATTTTTGTTTCCTTTTAATTATTTAACCATGTTTCAGGACTCCGACCGTTTTGAAACTTTTACACGTGTCAACTAAATAACCGATCATCACTCCTGATTTTTTTGGTTGGTCTCACTCACAGGGTTCCTTGCAATTACCACCCGCAAAAGATAAATTATTTATTTTCTACCCTTACTAATTAAAAAAATACCTCGAAACAAATATATGAGATGCAGTTTATAAGTACGAATATTTTCGTTTTTGCAGAATTGAAATATCTGAAATAGTAACCGAGAAAAAAAAGAATAAATTTAAAGGTAACGGTCTGAAACTTTGTGGGATGATGTTTTAGGTGAAAAGCATTGCACGGCACATAATAGCAATGAAAATTGGGCTGGGGGCCGATTGCCTATCCTTATCTTGCTAGACCCTTTGAAACAAACTTCGTTTATTAACATTCAAATATCTCCTTTAACCTATGATGAATAAAATCAATTTGAGAATTCAACAAATGGCCGGTATTCAAGTAAAGTTTAAATTTTGCACAAAATTTTTTCTTTATTTCACACTTTTCTTTAAATATTTTTATGTATTCATATACGTGGTATATTAACACTTTAAGCACCGGACCCGCTTGAAAGCATTTTTATATATTCGCGCAGAAAAAATACGTGTCTGTTAAACACTACATGAGACGGTATTTATATTACTGAAAATCGTGTTAGAGTCAGCATATTTCTACAAAATTCGTAAATGTTGTACGGCTTTAGATAAAACGCCAATAAAATAGTCGGCAATATAAACGTTAATATACAGTACATATCCTGGTATCCTGTGATATGCAGAAGTATTGTATTTTTCTCGAATTCGTATTAATATTGTCGAAGGAAATAAAACAAGAAAAACGAAAATTTCCTCACGAAGGAGTCGTTGACCTCTCTAGGAGCATTTTTGGATCGCATTTTCTCAAACATGAAGTTGCCGAATCACCGATACGGGAACCCATTCGCAGCAGAATTTTGTCTCTGTTATTGGTTTCAGCGGTTATCGAAAAACGTCGAACCGAAAGAGAGGGAGAGAGGAAAAACGGATAAACGTAATCGAAGAAGAGAATGCACAGGGAAAGGAGAATTTTATTTCGATAGGTTCACAGCGCCTCGGAAAAGGTGAAATCGATTTGACGCGGCGAAAAATGGAAACATCTCCAAACGAACGAAAAATCGGACGTGGGACGGAGCTGAAAAAACGTTTCGTCGAATACAGGGTCTCTCAAACTGAGTTCCGTGAATTAATAGTAGTCCGCAAATTTTGGAGAGGAAAGGAGCATATTATAAAAACTGCTTCTTGTAATATGTAATTTTTATTTCTTAACTGAAACTGTTTGTATACTCTCTGCGGAAAAGCGTGTTGAAAAATGGCAAAATAGAGTTTGTCTTTTTTGTTCTTTAACAGAGAAACTTTTACAAACGTATAAAACCATTTCAATTGGAAAAAACAATTCTTAAAAGATAATATATTTTAAGAAATATGTTTTAATTATACCAGAAAAATAAAAATTTCAGTCTCCTTGGGTTTGTCAAAAATTTTGCTTTTGTTGGAATGGTTCAACAAAAATCGTCACCGATGTATTCTGCGGAACGGCGAAGTTTAAGTAACGCTGGCATTGTATTTCGTCGACGTATTATTAGGAGAAAGAATGATCGGTCCTGTGGTAACTTGTTGACTGCAATGTCACATGAATTTGAGTGACATGTCCTGCCTATAGGGGGGACACGTCACTCGAATACGAGTGACGTTCGTATTTACTTGGTTACGAATGATACGAATGATACTAGTGCGCATTTCTGACAGAGTGTTATGCTTTCTTCGATAACATGTTCGTCGTGCAGTCATCGATGTTCGCATCATCGATATCCGAACTGGAATTACTCCATAATTTTATTTTTATTTGTACGCCTTCTATATGTAGAAGTCAATTCATTTTCTCGAATACTTTGCCAGTTATTCTATTATTATAATGGAATATATACAGGGTGAAGCATATAAAACAGGCCGCCTGAATAAATGGTTTACTTTTAGCGATAGAAAAAAAAGTGCCGAAGAAAAGTTGTTTGATTTCGAGGTGCACATAACGTGGCGCCAATAATGTTTTTATCAGTGGAAGCGTAGAACAGATATGAAGGTCGACTCCGTTTTTTAAATAGAGTGATATACTTTCTTATATTATATATAATATTATATATAATTATTATATATATAATAAATATTATATATAATATTATATATTATATATTCTGATAGAACGTTTCAAGACATTTTAGAGTAATCACATGAAAAATTTGTATTCTATACTTTCGACTTATTTCTCCATGTAGAATCACCCCCTTTTCGCTTGTACCACCAGTTACCGTACACTCTGTATAACTCAAACTCCAATTTTCGTTTACGTTTCATTCGTTGAATGAACGACTAGATAAGAATGTTTTCCATCTCTGGTCTAAAGCAATATAGGGATGAGCACGGCGACCCAATTTATCCACTCGATGAAAAAAATGAACGTTGGGACGTGAAACTAATCGAAATTTTTGTATATCGGTTGCACGTATACGCCAATAGTGTTTGCGGCTCAACCGCCACGAATGATGAAATTTGTTCACGTTTGCTTTTGTTACGTCAGCTGGTCGGTCACATCATCAAAGGGGGTGGAATAGCAATCACGGGACAGGAACAACGACAACTGGGCGGCGGCTTTTTGGAAGGCGATGGTGCACCTCAGGGTAAGATATAATTACTTGTTCCAGTCTCAGAAAAAGTACACTATCTTCTAAAATTTAGAATATATTCACTTTGGCTGAACAAATTATAATTCCTAGAATCAGTTTTGACTCTCACTTTACTACAATTCTCGATAATACTCATACAATTCTTGATGAATAATCATTTTTGAATTCACAAAATATTTATTCCTACAATTTGTTTCAACTTTTTTTAGTTTAGATATTCATTATTCCAAAATATTCAGTCTATAAAGTGTAACATTTTTCTACTTCACGTTTTATGTACTTAAACATAGGTATAAATTAATGTCTAAAATAATCTGTTAGTTGACGTTTGTTTAACAATCAATCAGTACTCTTTATCACTTTTTCTCTTTATACATTGCACTTCGTACTTTTATATAGAATAAATAAACAATAACTACTTTTGGTCACTTAAGCAGTTTAATTTCATTCGACTAAACGCGTGCTGCAATGAACAACTCGAGCGATCAGTAATAGTCGTTGGATTAAGGATTAATTATCCTTCAAATAATCTGCATGTATTAAATAAAATAAATACTGTCTTCCAGGATCGGGTGGCTATCTAGGGGAAGTGACGATGCTCCAATTATACAGCGTCGCCTTAACAGCTGGAAAGGCTCACAAAGATCACAAACACCACCATGCTCATCACTACGAACACGATACGAGTAACAACACGCCTAGACCTACGTCTCGTCCGCTTATGACGCAGCCACCGCTTCCGCAAAGTCCCTTCCTTACCGGAGGACAAATAAATCCACAGGTAGGACACGTCCATCAATTTGATGATCATTTGCCTTAGTATTCGCATCTAGGTTCATTAATGTTTATTCTATTCGTTAATGATATCTCCATCTACTTCCTGCAGACCAGAGTTCTATCTCCAAATTCGAGTCAGACACTGAGTATCCGATAAAATCAATTATTGACACTTGGCAGAAATTACGACAAATCATAAATAAACATATGTACAGAATTTGAAATTGATATGCTTAATAATTTGAAATAGCAATACAAATTAAATGTCACGTATATGAAGGAACTTTAAACTTGTTAGGCCCTTCAAGATTCACTAAAGTAAGTGCTGAAAGTAGGTTAACTTTTAGGTCATATAACCGTATGTACAGAATTTGAAATTGATGTGCTTAATAATTTGAAATAGCAATACAAATTAAATGTCACGTATTTGAAGGAACTCTATGTTGGTTTATTTAATAATAAACGTAACAAAAATAAATCTAGAGTTAAGGGACACTGCGTTTTTCGAAAGTGCAAGTTTCTTTTCTGATGGCTTTCGTAGTTGGGCCTCTGACAGTATTTATGACAGTATTTATGTTCAAGTTGAAACACACACAGTGTGAAAAACATGTGGCAGACCCAAGCCGTATTTTTCATCTACGACGTGGGCGCCGGTTTTTCCTATGCGCTTTTGAAAGAGCTCTCAGTCTCAGTTCGAATCTAGAAGAGAATAGACATCCTTCCGTGTTCTTTAAAATAAAGAATATTTGATATAACGTATTTAATGTGAATTTGTTCTTTTACAAATCCCATAATCCAATACTCTAAACTAGTTAGACCCTTCAAGATTTACTGAAGTAAGTGCTGAAAGTAGGTTAACTTTTAGGTGAAAATCAACCCTGGATCGCCACTGCAGATCGTCCAAGGGGGCGTCACTTTGAGACATCCTGCCCTGGTACCCCGTGATCCACCGCCTCAGCCGCTTCCGCCGGTGAATCCCGAATCCGTCTCGTCCGCGTTTCCCTTGCAATCTTCGCAATTCTTTGGCAACCTGCAGCCCGCCGCAGGCTTGCAGCATTCACCGAATGGACTAACCGGCGCTGGGTTGAGCTTCGCGGATGGTCCCTACCGCAATCTATTCAAAAGGGAGAAGGATTCGTCGAGCGATGAAAGTACACACGGGGAATTGGACTCGAGCCTCGAGGTCCTGGCAGACTCCAAGAAATTGACGACGAAGAGAGACGCGCAAGAACCTGCTGTGGATAAATCGTCCGACGATAAGGTAAGAGAATTATTGAACAAGACAGGAATTTCACCGTAACGACCTCGATAGTCTATCATGACTCTATTATAACGCGATTAGGTAGACAAAGGATTCGGAAATTTGCTTGTGGACATTTACTTTTGTCTAAACGTCATAATTTGGGGATTCTTGGGCCACTGACGATTGATGAAAGGGATATTTTTAGTGTTAACACTTTAACTACCGGTATATTTAGAAAGACTAAAACTCAAAAGATTTTCTACATTAATATACAGAGTGATTTACGTAACTCACTCACCTCGATTAGCTTTTGAGGTATACATTTAATGAAAAAATGTTATATGCATAAGTATACAAAAAGGAAACTTGATGTACAGATTTTTTCATAACATGCATATCTTAGATATTAATCGGGGCAAGAAAGTTTCATGAATCATCCTATACATATATTTGTTTAGACTGATATTAGTTTCTACATATTCTTAGTAGGAACACTACCGCTCAAAAGTATCCAGACACTTGCGAAATACATATGAATTAGCATTGCATAAAAGTTATTTAAGTACCTAAAGTAGTGACAAAAATCGATTTTTATTAGTTTCGTACGAATTTACCAATACTACACTAAAATTAAATACTTGCATAGAGATGAAACAAAGTGGATCTTGAGATTCTTTTAAGCATCGAGACCGTTTCATTAAATTTTGTATTTCTAGGCAGGAATTTTATTTCTCCATACTCATTATATAATTTGTACACAAAAATTAATTCTATTATGATATGATACCTGAAGAAAGATAACAATAATAATTACAATTGATATAAGCGTTCTAAATACCTCTCGTACAAAGTTAAACTATGTTTTAGAGAACAGAAGCAAGTGTCCGGATACTTTTGAGCGATAGTGTATATAAACAGCCTTATCTATTTTCTCAAATTAGGATGAGCACTGTAACACGTTGACAAAGTGTTAACTACTAGTGCTACGAGATGTTCACGATTATCAAATGAAAGATATAAGGGAGGGAAAGGCGAAAGAAAGAATTTGCCCAAATTTGAATGAAACGAAAAGCGAGTTCCATATCGGAACATTTTTAAAACTTCTAACATACGCGTATTTCCAGGTGACATTCGTGCCACACATGGAACTCGAGGAATTCGAGGCGAAGAAGTTGCAGAAACAAGATTCTACTAAAAAGAAGAGAGGATTGGTGCAGCTGGGCGATGGACTGATCGTGGATGACGGTTACATTCCCCAAGGTCTGGACAACGAGTACTTCGCGGGATTGACGAACTTCGGTCTTCAGCTGCCCAAGTACGAAAACAAGGACGACGAAAGGGAACCGGCGGAGGCCGAGGTCAAGATGGTAATGGATATCTGCGATGGGTGTGCCCCGGAGCCCTTTGAAAAGGCATTGATCATGGCGTGGAGGTCGGTTCCTAAGAAATTGTACTCCGGTGCTCTGCATCTTCCAGCTTTGCAGTCGTGCAAGGCGTTTTAAGCGCGATCAACCGATTGAAAGAGAAGACCCGTATCACAGTTTCCGCAAGCTTCGCTCGCCATCGATCCCAATGATTTACATTCATCGCCGGGTCACGACTGTCGATGTCTATCGCTGACACTGGATCCCTCCTACGTGCTGTGAACTCGTGGCCAGCGAATTTTGAACGTTAGCTCGATTACGCGATTACTTGCGAGCCAGAATCGGGGTCGATTACACGGACAAGCTCCGATTAGAAACGTACGAATCGTATTTATTTACATAGGGTAGGTCTGTCGTTAAGTTAGGACTAGCGATGGGATGGATCTGATGACATACTCGTTAACATCGATACGTATCAATTTACAAACGTAGACGCGAATAGATATCGAAATAAGTAGTCGTTGATGTTAGTAGAACTTGTACTTGTTTGTATTTCTTGTGGTATCGCCGAGCGTCTAATAAGACAACGATATAGTTGGTCTAGTATCTCCGTTGGAAGTTATTTCCAAGGAAAGAAAATTAATTTAATTTGTAAATTATTAGTCCCATTACTAGTTAAGACAACGCGGATAGCCGAGGCTGAATTAAGTACTAGACTTTAAGGGCTACAGAGGCCGTTGTTAATTAAAGAGATTAAGAGTCCAATGATTTTAAGTATAAGCACGAAATGTAGCAAGCTTCCAGTATCTACAACTTTGCAGGAAAGAATGGATTAGCTTCTTCACTACCTAATGTTGAAATAACAATATGGATTTATTTGTGTTTAATGATAAATAATGGAGAATAATTTGGCTATAGCCGACACAAGCAGTAGAGATTTAATTGAAAGCAAAGTCTCTCTTGGAAATCTGTCTCATTAAGTTTAATTTCTATTATCATCTTTGTTCTCCATAAGTAGTCTTCCGATCTTTTATTGTTTTACTATTTGAGACGTTGAGACACAGAACGTAAACTTCCCAATATTAATTGAATCGATAATAAGGTAGAATCTCTGTCAGTGTTGTCTGCCTGAACCGTAGATCAACCATCCTCAAATTAATCTAATGAATAACTAATGTAATCGAAGAAGAGTAGGTTCTCCAAGACGAAACATTTATAGAGATCCACAATGCCACAATAATGTCTAAGCATACTTGTTTCTACGATAATTGAAGAAGATGTTCTCAACAACTCACAATGTTTCTATATATAACAACATACACGTTACTCGTGTTTCGATGAAATTGTCTACTTGAATTTCAATTGTTATTAATAGACTGCAGATGTTTATGCATTCATGGCAATTGGAGTTATGGGTAAATCTATGAGAATACGCATAAGTGCAAAAATATATAAAACATCGACAACAATATGCATGTTATACAGTTTAGAAGATAGTTCATACTTTCATTTCAATTTCGATTCTTTTTCTGTGAAAGTATGAATCTACATAAATATCCGCAGTCTAGTTATCAGCTTCGTGAAAATCAGTTTAATTGTTCTGTAACTGTTTCATGCCTATGGAAGTACTATTACGAGGCCGTACTGTAGCTCAAAGGTCTGGGAATTCTTAATCGAGCGCTGTGGACAACGAATGTTTTGCGTTTGGTGAATTACGTTTGTATACGAGATGTGCTTCGAGTAACAGTATTATGTATTTCAAAATCGATGCAGGAAGCAACGAATGTACGTCGTCGAATAAAGTTTACAAATACATTATAAAACTCACCTTGCTCTTGTGAATGTGCTGATGCTGGTACTCGCTGTCGAACTCAGGCTCGCTGAAGTAGCTCTGGTCTTCCCAATGAGGAGGTAATCCCAATGGTGCATTCCCGGGTATTCCTCCCAAAGGTCCTGGCATTCCCGTGACACCGTCAGTGCTCTCGAAGAGTCTCAAGACGCTGCGGTCTCGGATGTCTCTCAGATGAGATCTGAAATGAAAATGATATATCTTTGTCAACGTGTCATTTCTAAAGAGTCAAGATTACAATTTACATGGTAATTTATTTATGGTATTTATTGAACAATTAATTTCTTAATCTAAGGAACAGTGTATCCTTTCTTTGCCTGTGAATTCAAATAATTTCAATGGAGCGAATCGTTCTTTGGTGTGTAAGCAAAACTCAATTAACTTGTATATTCATATTGTTTGTAATTTCTTTTTATTATGATGTGCGTTTTAATTTGCGTTAATACGAGGAATGTGGACTATCTCTGCAATGTCTTGTATCGTGTTACATGGATTTCGTTTAATCAGCGTTTCGATTCGGTCATCACCAACGACTGCAGGATTATCAGAACGTTCTGTCTTCCAGATAAAAATTGCCACTTTTAAACGGAGAAAACTACTACGGACAGTACTCTCAGCTACGATACCATTTTCATAAACTGCACACATTGTTTTGGCTGTTTGTATAGCACTATTTCCTATCCGGAAATAAAAGAGTGCCAAATGGGGAAAATACCTTATTTTGCTGCATTTTAATTTTCAAGGTAAAAACGTACTTAAAATTTATCAATTTGCACATAAGTTCAAGTTCAAGTTCTGGTGTCATTTGTCAGATTATGTATAATAACGAATGTTTCTTCTATCCATGAAATATTAGGTTGTCCCAAAAGTTTCTTTCGTAATTTGCACTCAATTATTTTGTGCGGTAGTGTTTATATAAATAGACAATCTAATTCTTAGATGTTGATGTTGTAACAGTAATGGAGCAAAATGAATCGTACACAATTCAATAATGTAACATTAGACATAAAATATTGTGTATGTATTACTTGTTAAAAAAACGAAAGAAACTTTTGGGACAACCTAATACGTGCGCGCGTTTAAACGTAACCTATTGAAAAACGTAGTGAACGTTTGTTCAAACCTAACACACAGAATTGAGTTTTGCTTAAGTATTTATTAAAGAGCAATTCACTCTTTTGGCATTATTTTACTGTATTCGTTTATTGTGAAGTATTTTATTTTAGTATTCAAATTGTAATTATCATTTAACGAGTAACGGAGAAATCTAAGCTCTTCAGGAAAACTGAAATTAATGTACGTTTAGATTTTAAATTATCGTTGTCCGTAAATATTATAGTGTGGAAAGAACGACTAAAATTGTTATTAAATATTCATAATTAAATTTTTCGATGACACATTACAGGGACTCAATATTTATAGATAATATGGAGTAATATCAATTTAAATTTATGTTTGTATTCGTTCAATTTATATTGACATTCGACACAATGTTGCTATTATTTAATTTTCAAAATTTTTTATGCAATGACTATTATGCTTTCTTATGGACGTATGAAAGCAAATAAATTTACAAAAATCTGAGATAGACCGTACGTTTTGCAATAAGATAGTTCATATATTTAATTATTAAAAAGCAGTTATCACCATCATTTTATTCAACGCTATTATTTATTTTACGGTTTGACTCTTCACTTTCAAGTCATCTTCTTTGTGTTGCAGTTACAATACAATTTACTAAATTAAAGTATAAAAGAACTGTCCTACAATTATTACAAACAACGTTGTAATTATACTTTTCTTTGCTATCTCTGAAAATAAAAAAGATTCTATACATTTAAAAATCATGATACTATTGATCCTAGTGGTACGTATGTATACATCCAAGTCAATACATCTGGTGGATATTGGGCAAATTACAATTGACACTCACAAGATCATATGTTAAAAAAAAATAAACAACATTTGGTTTGGGCCTAATTGTCTTCTTATCTGGCTACTGGCTTTGATTTACAGCAAACGCTAGTTTAATAGAATTAATTTCTAGAAGAGAAACGAATAGAGTTCAAATAGAGAACAGCCGAATCGAAAATACCACAAGTCAGACACGTGTTTATTGTTTATAGACCAAATTCCATACCACGAGTCTCACTCGTGGTTGTAGGCCAAAGGGTTAAGTAAATGTAGTAAATTCTATTGTAACATTCGTGAGTTGCCGAAAACGACTGCTCGACATAAAGTTGTAAAGTAAAATAAATGACAGAGTTTGAATTTTCGTCGATTTCCAATGAAATAATTCGTTCCTGAAGAGCCTAACAGAGGTTCGCGTTGCAACTGTAAGGTTAATGGTACCTGAGATCTTCGAGTTCGTAGAACATGTTCTTGCTGCTGTCGTGTATGTAAACCTTGACGTGAGGACTGTCTAGATATTCCATGGTAAGTTGCTTCGGGAAGCTTCTGACAAAGAGAGCCTTGACGGTGTCTATGCTTGTGATTTCGTTCGGTAGAAGCGCCCGCTTCGTCTCGTTCCTATACTGCAGGAACACTAGACCTAAGGAATCGTCCACAGAAACGCATCGTTTCGTCATGAATGTCCGATAAGGGCATGGAGCAGCGAGGCAGCAACATGACGCTCCTAATTCTATCGCGGGTCGTGAGTTACCTAATGGTCGCTCCAGAGTTTTGCTGGGTGTCCGTACGACGGGGAGGCTGCTTCTTTGTTTGCCACCCCGTCGGAATCCGGTGCTAGATGTCTCCACCTCGGACATGATACCCGGGTCATCATCGAACAACATCGTCGAAGAGGGAGGCGGGAAACCGCGCGGTAGAGGCGACTGAAAGTACAAATGATCTCAATAAACATTGAGCTCTCGAGTGCCCCCCGTTGATGCTTCCACGATGAATACTTTTCAATCGAATGAAAGGAGTCTGTACCATTTGGATGAGCGCTTTTCGATATCTATGGGTATGGGCACAAAGGGGTGTTCGCGTATAAACAAACTACAAACCGTTAAGGCTCCTGGGCAGAGATTCGTATTGAAAATGAATTTTGACAGGGTGGAGCAATAACTTCGTCCACCTTCGATATTACCAATATTTAGACTTTTATAAAAAAAAACTTGTTAGGATAAAGTTGCACTGTTTTGAGAGATAATGGTAAAACATAATTTTTTCCAGGGTCAGTTTTTAATTATATTTCAAGGGGCATTAATGTTTATTTAAATGGAACGCTACAATCTTCAAATTTGTATGTAAAGGCAACTATTAAGAGGATTTCAAAATGTTACGAGATCATTCAAGGTCACTGCAGACTAGAATTTAAATTTATCGTAGAAAATGTTTGAATTCGTTGACTGATATGTATATAAATAATCTTACTGCATTGAGGAATCAGCATTTGCCAACCAATTGCTTCCATACAGTATCCATTCTCGGTAAGAGAGATTGAGTGACCTTGGACAACCTTGTACAGTACCATTTTAAAATTGTCTCGACATTTAATAAAATAAGTGGCTACGACATATAAATTTAAAAAACATTACGTTCAATTTAAAAAATTATTGATGACCTTAAGATTTCATTAAAAAAATGATCTTGGAAAGAATTATGTTCTGCCATTATCCACGTCTCTCAGAATAGTCCAACTTTGTCCTAACAAGTTTTCTCGCAAGACTATAAATAACGGAAATATTTAAATTAGACAAAATTATTGCCTCACCCTGTATAATACAGCGAATAACGCGTTCAGAACAGAGGACATGAAATTTTATCTTCCCTCGGGACTATCTTCGTAAAATGAAGCTTACCTAAGGTAAATGAAATATAATTGTCATTTAATTGGAAAGGTGTTATAAATCTCTAAGGTGCGACGCAAAAGCTCATTAATCTCTCGAGGGACGACTTTTAAATGGATTTTTTGTTCCTTTAATGGAATATACACGAAGCCAAAGCAACCTTTATCTGTAAATTGATTCTGACGTACGAATATCCTGGGTCACTTTAATATTGTATATGTTTTAATTCTAAAAGGTATTGTGATCGTTGATCAGAAATAATGTTCATCATAAATCTCTGATCTTCTACAATATTTTCATACCCTGAAGATTCAGTAAGAGCTCATCCTTGTAGTAGACTCCCCTTGTAAGAGGAAAAAATTACAGCAACGACGAGAGACGATGAAAAATAGTCGCATGCTCTCGTGCGATTTGAAACAGTACAAGGCGTCGGAGAAAAGGAGAAGTATCGAAAAAATTACCTTTCTCTGGCGAGACTTGGTCCCCATCTGTTAGCGGCGGCGCGTACACGGAAACACACACACACAAGTAAACCAGTTAGATGTATATATGCATGGAACAGAAAAAAAAGGGATTTCGCTGGAAATGCACTCTCGTGAGGTAAGAGCGAAACGATGCGATCGCGGGCACGCGATCGATCGATTCCGGCAGCGGTCGACTGGTCCAATGGCGAACCCAGGATCGAGGGTGGTCGGAGTCCTGCAAAACTCTCTACACTAGGGGTGGGGAACTTGTGCCCTTTGGACGTGTTTGATGTCTCCCTTTTTCATACATAGCAATTTACGTAATATTCTTTGTTTAAATATAATGCGTTCTCAGATAGCATCTATTTTAATTGATGAAATTTTAAGGATCTAAAAATGATACTTGGTTACGTATTTATAATTCTGTCACAATTGATTGGGCATACACCTTCGTTCATAAATATGTAAACACTTATTACCTTCAATGACTAATTAACACACACTGTAAATTATTACTATACAACTTTTGTTGCTAAATTCTATATTGGATGTGTATTTAACAACATTTAATACTATTACACGTTTTGAGTGCTATATTCAATTTTACAGTGGAACTATAGGATCGTTTAGATAGAAAAGTTTAGAAAGAACGTTCAATATATCAAAGATATTTATGAAGAAATATTGCAAAATAAATTAGATAATATTACTTCGGATGTAATGAAGAAATTTATAGTATCCAAGTTTGATAAAAGAAATTTCAACATTATCTAGTTATCTCGATAGTTTGTTATCATTACTAATGTGATATTAAAGAAAAAGCTATTAATAAAATATATTCGCTAATACAGCATAAACATATCGAAAGATACATTACATAATTAATATTAATAGATTCACAACTTTTATTTGATATTTACTTCTATTAGGGAAGAGTGTCCACATACTTCTGAGCGGGGGTGTAAACGGTGAAGCTTTATGAGATATTTTTGTAATAACATGTGAGCTTTTGATGTCGAAAAATTCTCCACCCCTCTTTTATGCGATCGCCAACTTTGCGCGATCGCAATGAATCCACGACGTCCATCTGTCCCCTAGGATGGAGTGAAAACGTCAACTTTTGATGATTCAATTGGAATAGTTGGGAAAAGACGTAAGTTAGGTGTGCTAAGAAATAATCCAAGATAAAAATTTTGTTCCTCTATGTTCGATGTCTATAGAGATTTGGAACTGAAGACGATGGAAACAAAGTATGTAATAGGTTGTTGCATATGAAATGTCCAATTATGCGATTTCGATAAGTTATCTTTATTGTACCACGTTATTATAGTAGCAGATAATACTTGTGATACGTTCAAACTTAGGCATAACACCGATGAGGTAACTCAAAACGTAAATAAAACATGTGGAGAAGGCATTATTAAACAACGGAAAGCATGCCAATCTTCATTTTGACAATATAAGCTTCAAAAACGAACCGCGTCGACCAGAGACCGTCAACGATAACGATGATTTAAAGAAATTAATCGAGTCTAATTTACATCAAACTATACGCGAGTTTGCAGGAAGTTTCGTTCTATATTACATTACAACTTTCCGAAATTTGATAATTATTGTAGAAACGAAAAATTCTCCTAATGCGCATTCATCCTTCTTATTCACTGGATATTTCACCAACCGTCTACTACTTCGTCAAATATTTGGATGATTTTTTAAGGGACGAAGTGTCTAAAAATGAACATTTTTACAAAAATGGAATAATTGCACTCATATATCGTTGACAAAAATGCACTGAATCTGTTGATGCGTATTTTGACGAATAAAGTTAATTTGTAACGTAAATACAGATGTTTAAATTTTCTCTATAAAATCGGACGTTTCATATACAACAACCTAATAACATCTGAATTTTAAAGTAATACATATAAATCATGTAAAGCACCTCTAAAATAGTGTTTCTTAACATATTCTGAATCCTGCCCAATTTCAATGCTTCAATGCTTTTGATGTTCTCCTTAGTATAATACTCGACTATGTTTAAAAAAAGTACGAATAGGAACTCCAAATTCAAAAAATGGAGAACTAATAAAACCGTTTATAAATTGATTGTCTTCGACGAATACTTTTATATTACACCTTGTATGTCTTGTACAGGCAGTTTTCGACAACTATTCCATTTTGAAAGTCTAACAAAAACTGAAATTAACTCCACTATACAGTCCCTTCCCTCCTTACTTTGTAGGATTCATCAAAGTTGGCGGTCGCGTCATCACGGAACACGCGTGGCAGACACCTGGAACGATCTTGGTAACGTTTTATGAGTCGCGACGGACTCGCGAAGCCAAGAGGAGTAGAACGAGCAGAATAAAAAATTATGATAGGAGAAAAACGAGCAGAGGGGCGTGTCGGTGCACGATAATATATAGAACGGCCGAAGCCGCCACGTGTACGCGATAAAGCTGGGCACACAATAAGAAACGTACGCACGCGCAGGGGCTGACCTGATCCTACGAGAAGGATTCTCTGCGGTTAGCCGCAGGAAAAAAAAATCAGACCGGAACCTCGGAACGTTGGTCTGCGTCAGAGATGGGACAAAATTTCATCTGAATAATAGGCGACTGATAGAAACCCTGTACAACTATTTATTTGCAAGCTCCATTAAATTGAACAGCTATCTGGATAAGCTATCGTTCATTTAAGGGGCCACTCTAGTGCGACGATTTCAAAATATTTCATTTCTACATATTTTGAAAATTAAGTATATTTTGAATATATTGTAAAAATTTTAGACTGCAATTCTAGGTATTAACAAAATTACAGTTGGAATCAGGCGAATCGTTCTTGAGCCTCGTTTTCAGGTATACGATGGGGATCGAATACATTTCTAACCGTTTTTTTTTTTTATAAAACCACTTTTTCCCGGACAGTGAAGGTGATTTAAAGAAAACTATTTAATCAATCAGTCTACAATTCTTACACAATGTTCTATACAGTTACAGTTCGGGCCGAGACTGAAGTGACGTACTTCTTTCAATAATTGCTAGGTTTCTTAAAATGATTTATAACATAAAAAAAGGATTCAACAAACTCTTTTCAAGAATTCCACCATTTTGTTATTTTAATATGAAAATAATTAATTCCACTTCCGGTCAGAGCAACAAGCTGACAGAACAATAATTATTAAAAATTGTTTGTTTCATGTGCCGGAAACACCCGCGCCATGTACCTATTATTTTTTCTTTTTGAGGAAACAACTTCGATCGTGAAAAACATTAACAAGATATTGTAAAGTTGGCTAGACAATTTTTTTCGTATAGTATAAGATACAAATATTAACGTATAAAAACATGAAAAAAATTCTTGAAAAATGTATGAAACTTCGACCGTCAACCTACAGTGATCCCACTACAGTATCATTCTATTCGTTCGTTGAGACCAGCCAATCTGGTTTGATTAATATAAAAACTTTATCATTGGTTCAATGCAACCATTTCCACTATTTTTTTGGTAATCTTCTGATATGCGATAGTAAATCTACAATAATTAAAACATAAATAATCCATCTTCCAATAATTGCAGATGCATTATATCGTGTTTACTTGAAGATGATTACGAAATGATTAAACATTTTTCTGATCGAGTAATAATAAAGTTTTAATGTCAAATCAAAAATCGCTTTGATCGAAATATATTAAAAGTTGAAAGTGTACAGTTTTTGCGACAGATAAAACTTCGAATTTATTTAGTACATAGTTCGTAATTATTATTAAACAAATAACGAACGAACAGTTGCGTATCTTCATTCGTTATTCCCATCTCTGGTCCGCACACATCCGTATTCTGCACGAATTTTTCGAGGTTGTAAAACCCACTACGGATTACCTGGACGATTTCGGTGGTCTTGTTCAAATTAATGGCGTGAGATTGGCTCGAATTTATGGTCGATTCGATAAGATATTGGCAAACAATAACCATCAAATAATTTTATAAGACCTTAAATTTTGCATTTAATTTTTTTGATGCCACGCGCTGATCTATCGACCCTCGGTCCCTCTGCGAAGATCGCCTCGTGGCATCCAAAGAGTTAATATTTAAAAAATGATTAAAATGATACGTTCCGAGATATGTTAAAACAAACTTTTGTTTTATAATACAAGGGTCGACAGCTTGGCTCATTCGAAGGATTAACTAAATTATATCTAAAAAATATTGAAACGTTCAACGTATCTTTACTAAGAATAAGATCTTGGAAACTTTTCGACCTATAGTTATCAAAGTCTTTTCGCTGAATATGGATATGCATTAAAAATATGTATCGTATGTATATTCTACGAATATCGAATGGTTTCTTTTTGACGATGTCAATTGATCGCCAATACGAATTGCTGCCGCCAAATCGATTACCGCGAGCGTGCAGTTTGTCGACCACCGGCCGAGACCGTTTAATTCGAACCGTAACATTGTCATCGAACGCTGACGCAAGAGCCACCCCCGCCTCCAGTCGCGAATCAACCCCGATTCGCGAGACTCGAGTTCGACCACCTCTCGAAGGTGACGAGTAACGAGCTATCGGTGTACCTCCGCGAGACGGAGTATAGATGGGATGCGTGTCTGTGTCTAGAAATAGTCGACATTCGACGAAGCGTCTGGCTCTCGGGGCGTCGGCGTCGACAGGAGACGAGAACTCGAGAAACGAGGACGGTGTAGGTGGATGCGGGTTAATTAACCTCTTCCCTTCGTTACGCTCGGTTCTTGACCTCGGAATATCCGTTAAAGCCATTCACCGTCGCCGGATGCTTCGACGAAGATCGTCCCTTACGTAATCGGCGCACGCGATCCGCTAATTTGTATTACCGACGCGGAAGGGGGTAACGAGATTTACGACGACTTTCTCGTATCCCGCGGGACTCGAGCCACTTCCCTTCGATTCCCACGGCTCGTCGGGGTACATATATACTTGCTTGGAATTCCATCGAAGGTCCGAACGTGCATTGCAGCCCCCGCGGTTCGACGAATGCGGGAGTACGAGACACGGGGAGAAGATTAAAGAAAAAAACGACGGGGAAGAGAGATACATCAAGGATAGCCATAAGTAACGTCGTTTTTCTTCATATTTTACAAGCATTCCCATCTACTGAGAATCATTTAACTTATTCACCTACTTCTTTCTTTTTTTATCAGTTTCGAAGCAATTTTTCCTTTTTCTTTTTACCGACAATATACTTGACGTATACTTTTTAAATTTGATACGTTTATTCACACATGTATTAAAAGATTTTATTGAATTTACGATTGACCTGGTCAATTTGTTACGAAGTTACGAATAATATTCCATGCTAAAGGGAATGGGTTCAAAATGTTGACACGATCGTGTCCGCCCTGATGCTCCGAATCAATCAAAACTGATTTTGTTCTCTTCATTATGAACGTGATTATAAGGCTTAAGGGGGTCCACCTATGTAAGATTTTCAAAAAATCAAAAGTTTTTTTTCTACATATTTATCATCTAGGAGATATTACAATGACTGTCACAGAAGCATTTTATAAAATTCTGCTTAGTTCATTATTTTTCGGACCCCAAACGTGCCCGGCTCAGCGTCGTACTGCTTTTGTACGAAACTTTAAACGCGTTTTTCTCTAAACCACGTTTTTGGAAATGGCGAGCAGAATTGCGCAAAATCCATTACATGAATCGAGATCAAATTTTTTTTCAATGTCTACTAGCCATTAGATAGGGGAAAAGATACCTTAAAATATCACTTTTTAGTTTATACGCCACCCTATCAAGAATTTTCAAAATTTTGTGAATATCTTATCGCCAGTACCTTCAAAATGTAATTATAACGAAGGTGATATTTTACTTTTTTGTTTCAGATGATCAAGTACGATCAAATCCTGCTCGCCGAATGACTCTTCTACTTTTAAGTGGTCTCGTTAAAGCGCCGTCTAGGAATATCCACATATCGAAACATTGTGATAAAATAAAAAATTAATGTTAAAGCGTCGATCTGCCGAATAAAAAAAAAATTATCATAATTGCACTAGTACTTTTCCTACGAAAAATTCTTGAAAATTGCTTTGAAAATTAAACGTTACACAGGTGGACCACCTTAAAAGACACTTTAAACTTACAAGTCTTAGACGTTTTCACAAAATTTGGCACTTTAGTGGCTCGACAGCTATTAAAATTGCGTTTGAACATTATTCTACTTAAAACTCACCCTCATTTTGGAAAGAAGATTAAGTTTATCTGAGAAGTAGGCGACGATTGCCGATAACAAATGTGATAACGATGAAGATTATACACATTGTAAATAAAACTTGAATTAATCTCTACAATAAAAAAGCATTTTGTATGCTGTCAAAAAACGACATTGCTTATGGGTATCCTAATAAAAATACCGGAAGCAGAGTTTCGACGATGCGGGATCGTCCATTGCGCGATAAAGGGGTCATAATCGTAACAATCTATCGTAATATAAATTGAACGTCGAATAGCAACTGTAGTCGTACGCCAGATGGGATAGTGGGAACCAATGCGGCGTCGGTGTCGTACGACAGGTTGTAAAAGACTTCACGTATTTCAGAGTTACAGTAATCTCAGGATAACTGGGACGAAATTAGGGTCTCGGTGTTCCAGTTATCTTTAGAGAAGGTCGAGGTTTCGTTTCGTTCTATCGTTTCTTATCATTTTCTTTGCTTTTAACCTGATATCAAGGTTGGACGATGCGAATGCAGTTTGAAGAGGAAGGAATACACCGAGCAATAGCGAGCGAGAAAAAATTGTATCAGTTTCCCGAAGATTACTGTATCATTCGAATAATCGTATCAATGATGGTAAGAGTACTTGCTGGAACAAATAGAGCGATTTGAGTGCCAAGATTGTAGCACCCTTGACCGAAGAGTGACAACATCTTAGGACAAACTGAAAGGGATCAAGGCAAGCTACCAAAGACAGAAATATAGAAATAAACTTAATTCAAGTTTGATAAGCACAGTATTCACGTAAATAGGCCACTACTCCGTTGGGAAATCCCATTCAACGGCTTGTACGAAACAAGGATATCGCTTAACAGATCACTTGAAACTGACTTAAGTAGATCGCTATAGTAGATCGCGGGGAGAATACATTTAGCAGTTCATATCTGAGAAGATCTTAATAGACCACTGAGAACTGAATTAAGTAAATCGCTATATTTGTTTCAATAACTGGACCATTTACGACTATGACCCCTAATATCATGGATAAACTATGTTGAATGTTGTAAAACAAATTCACATCGAACAACCTATAAGCATTAATTCAAAATCCAAATCGTTTCTGATCTGGAATGGTGATCGCTTTACAATATTATCCCAAAGGAAACTGACTAGGAGATAAAAAAGTTTCAAAAACAACTGTTTCAAACTGTTATATAAATATTTCGATCGAAAGAGTTACAAGAACCGACAAGATGTTACGATACACCAGAACTCCGTTTATTCGAACTGAAGACGCCACTTACACGGTACTTGATTATTCGAACGCTTTGGTAAGCTCTTATCCAAATTCGGCTCACGTAACGTATCGCTTATGGGAATTTGCTCCATTTATATGAACTCCATTTACATCCAACCTGGTTCTTACGTTTCAAGAGCCGAAGAATAACACAACTCTTCTCAACCCTTGGGACCGACACACCAGATAAAAAACGTTTCGAATGTTTAGAAAACGCTTATAGGCTACCCAAGGCGAACTCGTGTTACTTTTGGGCAAGCACTCGTTGGCCAAATGTTCGTTTCATATCGTGTACCGATTGGAAATCAGTTTAGGCGACACGTTTAAGGTGAACCCGACACAGAGAAGTCGAGAAGAAACAGCGTAACCAGACATAACGCAAACGTTAAGAGTCAATGTGTATGTATTTACATGTTGCGGTAGCAAAGATTCACCTCGAGATCCATGGTGGTGTGACGCGAGGGCGGTGTACCGTATTGGCCGTGCGGCGGCGGCAGATGATGGGGATGATGGGGATGAAGGGGGTGCAACTGTTGGGCTGCGTTGAACTGCTGATGATGCAGGGACGGCTGGTGATCGCCACCGAGGGTGTGCCTCCTCGGCTCGTCCCTCGATCGGCCGCCACCCCCAGACCCGCTTCTACCGACCGAACCTCCTCCGATGCTTCCGCTTCCGCCGCCTCCGCCAACACCCAACACGCTTCCTCCTCCGACGCCCCCGCCGCTACCCACGCCGACGCCACCGCCACCGCCGCCGCCCCTCCTCCCGATCGGAATTTCGTTCGAGCCTGCCTCACCCTCCCCCCTGCCGGACCCACCTGAAACAAACAATACGATATCTCTTTTATTTATTTCTGCAGCCGTCGTTCGAAAGTACCAGAGAAAGGAGCCGGGAGCGGACGAGTTTGCTCCAGAAGGAAAACTCTACATGGAAAACCTGCTGATCATTGATGATCATAATAGCTTCATCAAACTGTTTTGGATTCCATCATATTTTGGAATTCAAGGCAATGAAAATGCGGACAGGGCAGCTAAATTGGCAACGTCAATGAACACCGTAAACATTCCTGCGATTCCATACACTGACTTATTCGAGAAGTTTAAAAGACAAGTTTAATTGTCAAAAATGTTTAAATGTTTAAAGAACATTTTAATTGTCAAAAGAAGATCGAATTGCTCGTAAATCTCGCAGATCGTCCTTAGAAGAAGCTGCACTTAAAGCAGAAGGTTCCGCGTACGAAGCGGGAATGACTGATTAGCAAAAAGTAAACAAAAATGTACGATAAGATAGAAGTATTATGTTTGTAAATTTTAAATGGGGTTTTCTCAGAATCGCATTTATCAAATCAGTTGGCATGATATCTTAAGTTCTATCTTACCAATCGTTTTGAAATTTTACGGAAATCTTTCTTATATTTATTAGGCGATAAAGTATCAAAATTTTCATTTTTCCAAATATTTTTAAGTTACAAACAAAAGTGATAGGTTTTTAGTCAAATTTTGATCACTAAACTTTATGTACATATCAGTAATTTTGTTAATTTTTATAAAAATTAAAATTTTCCTACATCTTTGCCTAGAGACCCTATTGCAGTTTATAATATTTTGGGTTTTTTTAGTTAAATAATATCCAGAGTATAAAAGATAACACATTTATTAAAATGTTACTAAGATTTTTTTTTAGTTCATATAGTATTAAAAATAAACACAAAATCTTATACTAATCACTGTTTACTTCTGTTTACAGTGTTCTAACCCCTTAAGGGAAGAATTGCTTCTTGGGGAAAGAATCATATAGCATAACCCTTAAAGAACATTTATGCAAAATTTTAAGCTACAATTCATGAAACTACAACTCCTCCTTCCTTCTAAAAAAAATGTATGTAGGTATTTGAAACTTTCAGCGCGTTTTTCTCGAAACCGTATTTTCGAAGCTGATCAACAAAATGCTAAGAGAAATGATTCTGTTATCGTCTAACAAACAGATGAGATGATATATTATATAGTTTCTTTTTTATTGTTACAATTTTGTATTGTTCATTTGTCCAAGAACTCTTTTTAAAAAAAATAATGCACTTGGTTTCTTTTATCATAAGCTGTTAACGATATATAATGAAACTTTGGTTGAATTTTTAATTTCAATTTATGTGGACGGCAGATACGTCAACCAGTGACAAATATTTGTTGTCAACATTTATATCTTTAGGAGAATGTTTCCATAAAAATTGGTAGATCATACTAAAATAATAATAGAAGCGTGGGTAACATTTCAAATTAAAATCTTGCATACTTTTTTCTTGCAGCTTCGAACTTCGTTAAGAAAATATTGCTCCGACCATACTTTGTTTACGTTTTAAGCCTATGTTTACACCTACAACATAATGCTGACGTTCTTATTTCGATGATGCGAACGTCAATGGTTGTGTCTAATCATATCTAATGATAAGGAGGCACACCTACAAAAAATTACAAAAATAATCAACTTCAAAATATCATATAGATAGCATTAATCTTGCACCGAAAATAGCACAACTAGCAAAAGTTAAAAAATTATTGACTTTAAAATATCATGTACACGTATATACTTTTCAACCCTTCGATTCAACCATTTATCAGGAGCAGAAGGAAACACCTCTACCGAAGATCACAGAATTACTGACATCAAAATATCACGTGCACATATATTACCATCAGGTTTGAAAGGGTTAGGTGAGTACGTCGGATCGCGTGACGAGGATCCGACAGGGAACCGCCCTCCAAGGGGATCGACCCATTTGGCAGAAAGTTGCGCCAAATCTCGGTCGAGAATAACGGGTTCACGGAAGTGGCCGGAAATAGTTTCGAGAGCAGCACGTGCGATCGCCAGGCGCCAAGAGATTCACATTCGTCGTTCCGTCGAGTCAGGAACCATCTCTGGAGGAAGGTCCAAGGTTTCTATTTACCGGAACCGAAGCTCTTCCTCCCCGGAAGTCGGGGCTATATCCTTTCGCTTTGATGCTCGGTGACGCGACCAAAGACACCGTGACTGTGAATACACGGTGCTCGAAGTGTTCCCGTGACGTTAGACATGAAATTTAGCAGCGTAGGTAGATAATGTGCCACCGATTGTAGCACACGAAAGTTGTTCAAACTAATTAAACATAATTGACAGACAGTAATCATTACTTTCAACAATTACTGTCCATGTAAAAGCAATTACTTGGAAATAATTAAAAAAGTTGTTATAATTACTTTTTAATTACTTTCTGCGTAGTTATAAGTAATTATTAAAAAGTAATTGAATTACTCAGTAATTAAGAATAAGGTATTGTGTAATTACTAAAAACAAAGTAATCAAGAATTATTTAAATAATTACTTTCTAATTCAAAATTAATTATTCCAAATTGTAATAAATACAAAAGTAAATTATTACTTTACAGCTCTGGCTCAAACTTGCTTACACACTAAATATACAGGGTGTCCCAAAAATGTTGGAGTTCCTTGAAAGAGGTCTAAAGATTCCACAATTTTTGTGGATGTGCCTAACGTAGATAGAGGCCCAATTAGATGGAAATAACATTTTGGGGATCGTATTAGATTGGCTACCTATAAGCGCTCTTCAAATAACTACTACAACATTTACCGAAACAGTTCCACGGATTAACCTAAGTCTGTGTGAGATTGCAGGAAAATTATTCTTATTTGGGGGTCAAGGATTTAAGAAGTGTTCCCGTGAATAATTCAAAATACAATGTAAAACAAAAAGATGTGCCTGTAAAAAAAGTAACGTACTTTGTAACTCGAGATGCCACAAATCAATAACGTGTTTTAATAAAAATGAATGAACATTATTATTTATTAATTATATTCACTAAGAATATCCTTTTTGTTTTTAAAAATAGCAGCTTAAGTAGCTATTTCTTTTGCTAATTAGTTTCGATTAAATAATTTATGTTTCTATGATTATCGTTGTATTACCTACTCTACATTTAATAATGCATAATTTACTAAATAAATACTTTGAATATCTAAACAATATTATTTCATCTTTTCACTAAAACAGTTAAGGGATTCGATCAAGTCACTTACTTTCTTTAGGGAAATCACCTCACAGAGTTGTTATTTTTACATCTTCCATGAATCGATCATCTACCTTAGGGATTTGATCAAATCTCCATTTTTATCATCTCTCTGGCACATCTATATGTCAACCCAAGGAAAATTTATGTCTCGAGATACTCGACACACGACCACTGAAATTCGTAAGGATTGCGACTAGATGGAACGGTAGTACGCGTACGCGTGTCTCTGGTAAGGAATTATTCCCGTGACAGCGATCAACGTGTAACGTATGCGTTTACAATTCGTATGGCACGCAACTTCGCCGTGGAAGCTGAACAACGAAGCCGGCGCGTTTAATCGGAACGACGCGACGCCGACGGTGGAAGCTCGTGAGGCGAAAGTGGGTCGACACTGCTACCCGTCGACGTTCAATTAATGACGAACCTCGAATTCCGGTGCACGAGCAAACGTACCGCGCGCACTCGTCCACCGCGCCTACACGATTTCCAGGTTGACGATCTTCATCCTGACTCTATCACGACGAGTCAACCTTCGACGAGTCTCTGGTAATTAGCGTTCGTCGCAGCTTCCCACCCTCTCGAGTCCCGTTCAGGACATGCTTTAAAAGGGTTACGATATCGTTTCGCGACGTCGATCAGTCCCACGGAACGTAAACTCGCAATGTCGTAACCAACGACAACGAATCTGTAATTAGAGACTTTAACAAGGAATATGACCTCGAAATGGCTTCTTCCACTACAGTTTAGATGAAATTTTGCGGGATAAACATACACGTGAAAATACAAAAGTTAGATGTTACTTAAAGGGATAGGGTATTCTACAAGTTGGAAAAAATCGAGTTTTATATTTTAGGATTTAAAAGGTTCTGTGATCTTTTGTGAACCATTCGAACCCTCACTTGCAACTGAATTCAAAAATCCCTCAATGCTATAGTCGTTTTCCTCCAACGTAAACCCCAGCAGACTGCTATACACTTTAACTTTAACCCCATTTTTTCACTTTAACCAAATTTCAAATGTCGACTGTAGTTACCTTACACACGTCTATACAGTACGACACGCAATTTTCGGTGACTTCGTCTAATGATCATTATTTAGATAAAAACGTACTTTTATTAAGCTTTTGCACTCTGGGCTATCTCGTTGCAAAATGTGCGAACAGGAATCGCATTACATAAACTAACTTTGGAAACGTGTCTTTTTTGGTATTATTAGAATTAATTATAAATTCTTATAAGTTTCTCGAAGCGTTGACACCACTGCAAACATAAATCCTTGAACTAACAAAATTTGTTAGACTTACGATGTCCCCTCATAGACGACATCCGAGTGCAAAAGGTTAAAAACAAATAAATATAACAGAAAATGATAGTAATTAGTAACATATCCATTACTGCGTAACACATTTATCATTCGTTCAGATCGTTAATTCATTTCTTCAAGGTATTAAACTCGGTACCATTTCACAAGACTCGAGTAGCTTGTTTCAGCTCTTGAATGGACGAATACGCCCACATATTCTCTATTGGATTAAGACGACCGACATCGCTGACTACTTTAATGTAGGGATATTCTTTATCCACGTTTTTGTTGATTTGCAATTATTACATACTTACAGCATTGTCGCACATGAATGCGAGATATGTAGCTTTAAAACGTCGGAAATAGGCTTTAATCGACACTGTTCATTCTGTGAAATATTACAGTGAGACGACTTTGCCGAAACCAATGAAAACTGCCCAAGTCATTTCTGAGTTAACGTTAAAGTTTTTCTTTGAAAATAGTCGTAGATCACGATGTAAATTTCATCGATAATATCGAAAATCATTAAGACCATTCCAGTTGAATTTTATTTTGTATTTCACTATATGTTTTACATTAAGTAGTAAGTATTTGTAAAGTGAAAAATATAACAGAGGTATTATGAAAAAATTACGTGTAACCATTTCGTACTCTACAAAACCCTTTTGGCTTTAATCGAATACATACAAAGTGTAGCAATCTTTTGATATACAAATATGACGTTCCATTTTAATATTGTATATTTTTTAATTCAAAAAGGTATTGTGATTGTAAATAACGGTAATTTTGATTTTAATATATGTCAATATCCCTCAAGATTGTAATCCAACGAAAATGTGTAGAGATTAATGATGCAAAGATTTTATAACAATGGTCGCAAATATTCGTCTACTAAAGAACTGAAGCAGGTTATCCGAGTCTCATGGAACGATAACGAGCATAATAACGTAAAGAAGTTAATTAATTCAATGCCGAAACGAAAGAAAAATATGTTAAAAAATAATGGAGATGTTACAAATTACTATTATTTTGTGTTATTGTATTCAGCTGTTTTTAAACGCCGTAAATGTGTGTCAACTCAAATTATTGAAAAGTATATATGAGTTCTGCAAAACTCAACGGATTAACTGCGACTCAACTCGATGCCTAGATTTTAAAAACTTTCGAGAAATTCAGTAAATATAGAGTTAAAAAGATAACATTGAAAACACGTGTTCGTGATATACCTTCTAACTATCTTACAATAGTCCAATACATGTAAAATTTTATTTGGTTGCTTTTAATGTTCCAACGGAGAATATGTGCTACTAAAATTGCAGGAAATATTAGCTATAATTATATAGCTCCATGTGAGTTTGTAAGTACACGGAGATGGGGGAGTGTACAACTTTGTAACTCGGCGGAGCGTGTGCTGTTACTCGAGAAACGCTTGGCTTGTTATGGATTAATTTTCTGCTCGATACGTTAACCGCTTAATTAATATGGACGGTCTAATTTACAGCAACGATGTCTCAGCGTAGTCGTTCCAACGCTGCTAATTTCCGAGGTATTCCGACATCGAAGGGGGAGATAAGTGCAAATCCTCGCGTCGCTTCGCTTTTGACGCAATCAAAGGGCAGAGCATAACTATGAGCGAACTTTGAACCGTGGTATATTATTAGAACGAAATCACCAAATTGCAACCAAAATTGATAAGAAAATCACAATTGATCCTTGTAAGTTAAATGAAAAAAACAAATTTAAAACTATGGTAGTCGGTGCAAGCTTTATGATTTATTTATGGAAAATAGGGTCAATCATTGTGCAGGTTTGATTACCTACGACAGCAAATTCTCGATATAGATCGTTTAATGATGAAAGTCCATATTCGAGTCCTCATCAGTGCTCATTTACAATGCGTTCATCGAAAACAAGTAACGGTCAATAGCTGATTGTATTTTGTGTCCGTCCATACACAGTTTACACCGAGTAATCGCAGCGTAAGCGTCCATGGATAATTGAGCGTTCGAGTTCCATGCTGCCTGTTTTGTTTGTAAAATTTTACAATGTCGCATGTACGTGCATGTGCGTATACATTTTATTCAGTCTCTAACAGTATTTGGTGAAATCAGTATCGAGACCGCGATAACACTGAATATTTACAATCACGTAGTGACGTTTCGATTCAGTTGGTAGCAACATTAATTTGTTAGGAGGTAATTCTATGCTTCTACATATTCCCACCATGTGTGACCTCTTTAAACATTATCTCGAACGACTTAATAAAAGTAAAGGTATGCAAAAAACCAGTTTCAGAATAGACGTTCCATAGTAAAATCGCGCTGGTTGGACTAATATGCTTACGAGACAGTTGCTGATGACGAAAATGACAAGATAGCAACCGACGAATTCCCCTTTTCTCTTAACGACCACTCCCGACCAGCCGCAACAGATTTTTTCTTCCTCCGTAACATGCTTCTACCTATCAATTATTTTTCGATGCCCGTTTATCGACAAGCGAACCACCAGTTTCCCGTCGATCGCGAAATTGAAACGTTATTTCTCGATTTATCTTCAGAGACAAGCTCCTCTTGAAGACGTTCTCTCGAAATCTAATACGAAAATTTCCGATTTCCATGGGTGTCGACTATGGAAATATTTTGGAGTCTTTGCAAGCAATTCGACATAATTACGTATCGTACCTCTGACAGGTTTAGGCTTGTACGATAATAAAAGAGAGTTATTGGGACATACTTCTACTTTGACTTTTTCATTCCATATAAAGTCGAAATATCGAAAGAGTAATCAGTCAAAGCGTGAAACTAGCAAAGCGTAGATTAATCCGAGTGTACGACCATCAGCGAGCGTTGTAGTTTTTAACACTAAACCTACCATGACCGGCCAAATGACCGTTTTCAAACTTTTCTATATAGTTTTTATACGCAATACATGAATTATATAAAATTGTTTCATGCATTATTCAATTTAGTGAAATATTTTTGCATTCAATTAAAAAAAGTGTCTTTAAGACTAATCGTTTATCGAATTACAGTAGAAATAAGTAAAAATGAAATGTGTAGTACGTTTAGTGTTAATATATGTAGTTATATTAAAATTGTACCGACTATTGTCTATTAAAATCTCACAAACCACTATACCAAATACTAACATCTTCGTTTCATTTTATCAAAAATTCTACATTATTCTGTTAACCGTTCAATTACTGATACTCACTTCACTGCACGGATCTGTAAGTATTGTCCCCGAGTAATGTTCACAATTGGTATCTGATTATCCTTTGACAGAATCTCAAACAATATTTCTCGAATCTTTATCATACGGATTTCAGAAAATAACCACGGCTATCGCGTTAATTATAACGTAGAAGATCACATACTTATAAAATGTAAAAACATCTATGATACAAAAAATTAAGATTATTCCATTATTCGGAAAGAAAATGTTTGTGTGAAGATAATAGTCTACAGAAGCTAAGCGAAAGGTCGTGGATCAGAACTGCTTTACAAGCAACAATTTGGTCAGAGCAACGGGGTAACCTTTTCCAAATATTCTGATAGTTAAATCTGAATTTTATTCGGCGACAGTTTCTTCAGCTTCGCGATATAGGTGTGCGATAGTCCCTTAAACCGAGTGGTTCGATAAAACTCGAAGTGTCACGCGCGACTTCACGACCAGCACTGGCCATCGCGACACCGCGAGATTCTCGAACGCGTTTATTTTCAGAATAGTGGCGAGTGCACGTCTGACCAACGTACCAGCAACGAGAGACTTCCTTCTGCTCTATTGGTCGAGAAATCTAATCTAACGTTTGGATATATTCAATACTTCGCCCTCGTTGATAAGATTCCGATTACCTGAATCACCAGTGACAATATCCTTTCGTTCGTGCGGCAAATCGATCGACTATCGAACATCGACCAATTCCATTGCTACGCTATTTTATTTAAGTAATTCGGTAAGTACAGAAAAATATTGGAAAAACGATGTGATAATGGACCGTTGTTTGTATATTGGGATTCGAGATCGAGATTACTTGTAACATTCGAGATCGACATCGAGATTCAGCATATCGAGATTTGGGCGAGATCAAGATTATTTCAAATTCTCATCGAGATCTCGACAAAATGTTATGTTTATTATATTGCAGATCGCCAACACATATGACGCCGTGATTACTGCGCTAACAAACAATGTCACATACAATTTTGTTAATATTATAAACCGCTTTTGCTTTGAGGGCAAGTTCCGAACGGCACACAGTGTGATATTTCAGCGATCTAGATATTTAATGCATTTTAAAGTTTCAGATTATTATACGAATGTTTTTCGAGAAAATAATATTCCGGAACATGAAAAGTTGAGAATAAAATTTAAATAAGTAATCGTGAGGTATTTTTCTATATTTTAATATCTATTGATTGCAACAATTAAAACTTAATATCTCCGACATAAGTAAACATTTGTGATACATACAGTATCATTCAGTGTTCGATTAAACATTAATAACAATTACGGTTCAGAATACGTATCCATTCGAGACATTAATCGTGGGAAATTTGTCAATATTTTAACATCTATTGATTAGACCAACTAAATATTAATTTCTGTCAGTAGTTGAATTAATTATCAATAAGACTTATTATTTAAACAATGATGGAGAATATGATTTTGCTGTGATATTAATGTTTCACGAATTATTTTTTCGATGGATTCAACGAGCCTTCGAAGCGAGCGTCACACGGTTGTTGTTCGCCCTTCCCCTTCTCTACTTCGAGAGGCACAAGCGAGCCACGGCCGCCGCCCAAACAAATATGCGAAGGGCGAGAGCTCATTCTTCGACGATCCTTCGGTCGATATGGATCTCGCGATCGCGTGTCCGTGTCTCGCGTCCGTCCTATTCTTCCTTTTAGCTTTGCTTGGTATTGCTTGTGGATACCTTAGTTTCCTTAGTATTGCTTGTGCGTACCTTAGTTTAGTCTAGTTACTTTTAAGACATGTATCTTAGTTAGTTTTAAGGCATGTATCTAAGTTAGTTTTAAGGCATGGGTGTACGACTGTCTGTTCTCTACCAAACAATTCTTAATCATTTGTTCAATTCATTTCTTTGTTCGTAGGTCCATATTGGATTTGCAATTTCGTTCTTTATATCGGTCACTATTGCTTCATGTGATAAGTGAAGTGATCAACTGTGTAACTGGAGAGAAAGGTCGGTTGCCGTCCTCCTGGTGGATCTGTATTCGAGAGGAAGACAATCAGTTCTTCCGGATCGGTTCTCTACTCTCTGTATTCCGTCTGGTGTAGTCCCAGGCTCCCGGCGCAGTGCAGTAAGTCTAAAGCGCAGTGAGACGGGTGCAAGTCGGGTCCGTCGTGGCTCCCAGATGGGTGGAGGATGTGGAGGACTGGTTCGGAAGCGTCGGTCGTCTTCCTCTCGAGTCCAGGTCCAACAAGAGGAAACGGGACTGACTCGGTAGGTCCAATTTCATGGTAGCGTCGCGTCGCGATCTCAATTTAACTTCACCCTCTTTGTTCGAATAATTCTTTGGCAGAGTTAGACATAGACTTTGGAAATAGAAGGAAATTTTGTTTTCCTTTGATTTTCATGGTTTCGTACTTAGTATTAAGCTCGTCGACTCTATGTAGAGTATCCATCTATGTATGTATACTCTACACAGAGGGAGATCGAAGGAACTTTGATTCCTTCTATCTCCGGGTCTCCAGTCGCAGCAACCTCCACGTGGTGAGACCTGGTAATCGTTATTACTCGCGACAAAGAATCATTTATTGATCTTTCGTCGCGAGTAATAGCGAGCTAATGGCTGCAGACTTGTAAAGTGTAAAGTATAAAGTGTAAATTGTAAATTCCATTTAGTTCAAATAATTATTTGGCAGAGTCAGACTTAGACTTTGGAAATCAAAGATACTTTGTTTTCTTTGATTTCCACGGTTTCGTACTTAGTATTAAGCTCGTAGACTCTATGTAGTGTATGCATCTATGTATGTATACTTTATGTAGAGGGAGATCGAAGGAAGTTTGATTTCTTCTATTTCCGGGTCTCCCAGTCGCAGCAACCTCCACGTGATGAGACCTGGTAATCGGTATTATCGGTATTATCGGTGACGAACAATTCTTCGTCGCGAATAATATCCAGCTAATGGCTGCGAACTTGTAATAAGATCTTTAAGTATAAAAAGTGTAAAGTGTAAAGTGAGATTAGATTTAGATTAGCGGGGACAACACCGAGGAGCCGTGGCTGGTACTAGTGGTCCGTAAAAGAACAAAGTCTCCAGTATATAATTAATTTTCAGAAAAATTTATTTTTATAAATTATATAGTAACATTAATACATTTTGATTGCAAAATGTTAGTCAATTATCACGACAATTTGTGTTTTTAAACTACAGATCAAACTACAACATACGTATTTTCTGAAATTTTGTTTTCTTGCATTACAAAATTATCTTATTATTTTATTATTGCTTCCGTAGATTGGATATTTGGATAAATTTGGTTTCTTTAGAAAGATATGATTGGGAAATGTTACTTTTCATCATAAATATTGTAGTGTCCAGGAAAAAAGCAATAAACTGCGTGCTTGAACCCTGGCGGAGTAATTACGAAGGTGGAACCGCAGTCATGGAGCTATCGATGCACTCGAAAGAGTAGTCGCGGATTCCTCACGCATCGGTAAACTATAATCACCTGCGTAGTTAAATATCTCGTAAATTATCGGTCGTTTACATTTTAAACACAGGATCGGGTTAATTACTTTTCGGATTATCGACTTTCTACACAAAGTTTTTTTAATAAAACTAATAAAGAATTAATAATATAACATGAAAGGTAAGTATTAATAAACACAAACTTTCATTTATAACCACTCCTGATACGCGAAATTGTAAAAAATAATTATTACAAACAGATTGTTTGTATGCCATACTATTGCTCCAAAACCACGATTGAAATGTATTGATAATCGAATTATTAATTAGATAAGCAAGTCAGAGATAAGAAATCTAGATAATAAGTGTGTGACTTTACAGTCACGAAGAGTTATAAAGGATTAAAATTCGAGAATAATTCTTCACACGAATCCATTCTAACGTAAAAGATTAAATATGAACTATTGATCGTCTATGCGTACAATAAAAAATTGATCAATTGTTTTAAGCATTTTCCCAAACGCAGAGCGTTCCCTTTCATGTGGTTCCTTTGTAAGAAGTGCTCGACAGACCCGTCTTTGTTTCCTATCGACGGAAAAAGCATACATTTTTCTTAATCGTGTCGAGCACCAGGAATTAGGCCACGTCGCTTTCCTACCGAAATAACTAGGACGACCGAGTAAATTCGCCTCGATAAGCCTAACGAAAATAACCGGAGCGCTCGTTGCGTTGGTGTGCTCGTATATTTACAAGTTCAACGTCCCCTTTCGACTAGACGGTCGCCTATGCGAATGCAACGACTGGGTTAATGGAATCGATACCTCAAAAAAGATGGCATAAATAAGAAATCGAGAAATGTGATTTTCTTATCGATATTATCTTTCAGTCTCGGCTCGCTTATCAAGAAAAACGTTATATCAAATATATCATATATATCTTTTAAAATATATTTTTCTTTTTTTTTCCTTTAAGGGATGAAGTCTATGTAGAATCTGATAAAATTGAAATAAAATTTGTTTATATAAAATGCCAGTAGAACATTTCAAGAATATAATCTCAAAATTTGAAAGTGAAATTGGAAGACATTCCGACATTATAGACTGCGAACATTAATTCGTATCCATTGGATTGTGCTGCAGGTTCCTATGCAGTGTGCTGTTTTTGACAGCAAACAAAAAGTTTGGCGACAAATATGGTAATTATATGTATATAAAATGCAGGAACAAAAAGGTTCAAAGCAATTTTAGATATAAACGATTTCCAAGTTATTAAAAGTAGATGTATTGGTCACGGCTAAAATTTGCACACATCTAAAGAACGATAGTACTTTCATTTGAGTTTTGTTTAAAAATCTTATTGTTAAAAATCAATTTAAAAAAGTACTTTGACGCTATACCTTCCCATAATATCATCTGAAGATCAATTAAGCACGTTTCAACTTACTTTTTTAGCAGCTACCATTTAAAAGAAATCACAATGACCTTGAAATCTTTTTGAAAAATGACGTTGAAAAAAAAATGATCCTATCGTTACATGTGTCCCTTCAAATTGTGTAACTTTATCCTATGGATTTTTATCATAAAACCAAACAGCAAAGATATTCAGCTATTTCCATTTAAATGCTCCACCCTGTATGTAAAAAATGTTGTGTACCATTCTGTGTAGGTACATGTTATGCAATATACTACGGCCCAAAAAATAATTAGAGTATTTGTAGTAAGATTAATTTTTACTAACAATAAATAAATAAAGTACATTGAAGTTTTTCTTTGTTTTCATTTTCTTTTTTTTTTTTTACATTGAAGTTTAATTAGATGTTTTCATTTTATATTTAACTGCGGAAAAGTAGCCAGTTAACCCCTGAGGAATATTGACACATATCTGTAAGTTTGCTTTTATCAAAATTGTCAAAATTACTATTACTTACGGTTGCACTACCGTTAAGAGTTAACACCGGCAAAAATGAAAACAAGTATCATATTAAATTGAGGCAGCATACTTATATATTAAAATCGACTTGCAGATAACGACTGCTTTGATTTGTGTGTATTCAATTGGAACAAACAGAAATCCACTTTAAAAAGCAGGGAATTAATAAAAATTAAAAATGATCGATCGATAGAAAGATCATGTAGGGTATCTTCGATACGAGAAACGCCGGAAAATCAGCGTGGGAAGGCCGTCGCGAACGAACCGAGGACGAGGTAAGTGTACGACGGTCGTTTTGGCGAAACAATTTGTCGGAGATTCGACGCTGACTCTGAGCGAGCATCGTGGAGGCATCCGTCGGGCCTTTGATCGATCATTCGAGCGAGATCTGGACGTGCATCGATCCTGCGCGATTAAAGTTCCCTTGGGCGTGTGCACGTGGACCGATCGATTTCAATTACCGCAACGGACATAGTTACTCGGCTAACGCGAGCCACTTTGGTTCTTTGACCTCGCGTTGGATTCAACTGTTGCATGCCTCGAAACGAGTCTGTTGATCGCATCGAAAATGCAGCACGCTTCAGAAACGATGTCGCGAGATTCGTGACATTTCTACCGAAAGTTGAACGTTCCTAACTAGCATCGAACGTTTTTTCTGTGGGAGTCGTGATCGCAACAGTGGATGACTGTAAGACTGACAATGAGAGGTGTGACCAAGCGCGACGTTGATTCTTTAATTAGCTTTTGCACAGTGGCAGATAATAAATAACTAAAACTAATAGTACGTAGTTTCGAGCGGAGACGGTTTATAGTTTATAAGGTATACAAGATTGAAACAATTACTATTGTTAAGACTATGTCAATTTTCAACCGATTACGATACGTTATTTGGTATGTTACCAAAATATTACGAAATTTGCAGTGATTGTAGTTCGGTAAATTAAATAAAATTTATCATTACAGATGAAACCTAGACGTCAGTAAACATCGTACATATGAGAGTAGGTACATTTTTACGATAATAGATATCTAGCAAATATTATCTACGTTAACATTCTGTAGGGAAACCAAATGCATTTTTAACACATTTTAAACGTAAGCATCGATTTGACTAAATTTTCAGAAAATTCAGGTGTTATTTTTAACCACTCCTCTTGTAAAGCTATTCTAAGACTTTTCTTATTTGTAATAATATATTATAGAATATATTTTCATATACAATAACAAATTTTATTTAATTTACTTGATATTACAAAAATTATAATAATATTTTTGTAGCATATCAAATAAAAAAGTATTAAAGTATACGTTGCTGTATGATTTTCAATCATTTAGCACGATTTTCATATTTTATACAAAAAAGGCAACTGAATGAAGATTGACATAAAGTCTTCTTTGGATATTGATTCCAAATCCAGAGTTCGTTTTTTGAGGAATATTTACATGTAGGAAAAGTCTCATTTTTGGAAAGGATTATTATCTGTAATAAAAGAGTGGTTATCGGATGGCGATTGAAAACCATTTGCACAATGAGTGAATGTCGATGAAATCCTCCAACGTACACAGAAACCATCGGTGAGATTGAAAACACTTTTGTTTTTCTGTGAAATGTATAATAATTCACTACTCTTTATTTAACCTGAGTCAAATAATAACAGCAGTATCATACTGTCAACAAGTTGAAATTGGTCTAAAGCAAGTCCGAACTGTTTGACAATAATATTTGGCTACATGTAGCTCGATAATATGTTGTTTATCCATAACATCTATTATTTTGCAACGATGTTGTGTTATATTAATAAGAAATTTAATTATAAATACTTGTCTGTATTCAACGGCTACTTCCATGCTGCTACAATTTGAAAAATAAATGTACTTATGTGCACCAGAATCCTTGAAGAGGTTAATAATGAAAATTGATTATTACAATGAGAGATAGACCATGCAGGATATTCTTATCAACGAACGTGTTGAAAGTTGTTCGAATTGTATTTCTTATTTTTATCTGCTGTAAATATAATTATAAAGTCAGATATATTTTCTGCCACTCTTTGTTCAATGTTTCTAAGATACGACTGATTATGTGGATGTATTATGTATGTAGATGAACGAAATACACAAGCACCCTTTTGTTCTGATTTGGATGTAGAAGTATCGTCCCACAAGGAGACCTTACGGACCTGATGTCATAATTCTTGATGAAAGTTTTTTGGGTTATTCTCCAACATTAGTAAGCATCTTGTGCAAAAGGATTTGTAGCAACGATTTTTCGTTTTCGACAAAAAAGTTTTTGTTTGTGTTTGTGTTTGTAAACACAGTTGTTTAGGAGCGATTGATAAGCCAAGTGGGCAAAAAAACTAACAAGTAATTGAGTGACCGAGGCGGCTAAAGCACAGGCTAATGGCGCGTATCCTTTCTATTGACTCGCGTTCGATCCCTGGACCATCAAATTTTGTTTTCCTTTTATTACTTTTTTTTATTAAACTTGAAGGACAACTACATAAGTACTATAAAAGTATGAAAAAGAAATATATTTAACGTGATTATAGATGAGAAACAATTAAAAAGTGTCTTATGATAATATTCCATGTTCAGTTCACATCATCTGTTCCTTTACACAATTTAGAATGGTATTTGTCAAAAAAATATACAAAACAGAGTATTTGTTTCATCAGGCGCACTTAATAAAAGATATTAATTGACACTCACATTTTTGTTTCTTCATATCCGCAGGAAAACAAATTTCTTTAACATTAAAATCCGTCGTTTCGGAGAAAACGAAATTAAAATTCACCGTTTGATTCACCACCAAATTTCTTCGCCAATTTTCAAAGATATATTGCAATATGCATGGTACGTATCAATACTTGTAAATGAAAGAGTCTCTGCTAAATCAGCCCTAAAATCACTGAGAGAAAACCAGGAAGAGGGATAACGGGACGAGGGAGAACTCGTCTGGGACAACGAGGATGAGCCGTGTCATGACTAAACGGGAGCTGGCGCCACGTATTAATCTCTCCGACGAGAATGGCGCCGATTAAGCGAGCAAAAGTTTTGACTGGGTTTTCTGGACCGTCTATTCCAGCCGTGCAGTCGCGCAGAACTGTTTGCGTCAGCGAACGCGGCACAGTTTCGCCGATAAAATCGAACCCGCCTCGATTTTCATTCAATTTTCTCCGCTTCGCGTCGGGGGCAGCAGCAACATTTTCGAAATTAAATTAGTATGTAGCACGTGCGCGAAAATGGAGTGAAAGAGGGCCAACAACGCTGCAGCGATTTTATGCCACGATCGTTCCACTTTTCTCAACCAGGAGGGAAACGATTTCGCGATCGAGGGAAACGGGCAGAACCCATAAAGTGCGCGTATCCGGACAGGATGCTCGCCTATCGGTTCACCTCGACGACGAGAAAAGTAGTTGACCGTTCCCGCGATACGATATCACGGTCGAGTAGCGTTTTATCTAGACAATAGGTAACACACAATACGTTTCTTCCATGTAAAGTTTTATTTACCTGTACTGAAACTTACGAAGGGCAAGACAACTTGGAGAATCATTTTTCTTTCTCTTTCTTGAACTGCGCACTTCGTTAAATTTTATTTATATACTTTTCTATATATGGTTGTTAATATACACGACTAAAATTTACCCAAATTGCTGTTGAATTTAGGAATACAATGTGTGAACTGTGTTAATGTTGAGAGAAATAGACTTTAAATTCCTTTGGAGTAATACAAATGTTCTATTGTTATTTAAAGTGAATGGGAAGCATCGAGAAACGATTGATTTGTATTGTAACTACATTGTGCCTAAAATAAATTTACCCAAATATACACGACTATCCCACGTTATTTATACCATGTGAACATCCTGGAATAATCATTTCTAGATTCCACAGACTATCCTGGAAAACTCCTAAAACTTACTATGGTAAGCTGTTGAAGAAGGTAAGATGGAAGGAAACTGACACAAAGAGTAGAAGACAGAGTACATTTCATTCCAGACCTGGTAATGGGACTCATCGTATAAACGATCCAGCAGACCTTGCCTTAGATGCTAGAACATTTGGAGATTTTGTGTTCGTAATACGTCATATTCATGCGAGGCGTTATCAATGGGTGCTGCCACGTATATTGTTTCTTTTTCGACAGTCTGTGTTGTATATCGCGTCGAGACCGATCATGTGCACGCTTCCAAATGAATAATAAAGTCGTATATTATATGTAATTAGTGCCTCTTGGTGTTTTGTTCAACCTCCCACAGCGTTCTTGCCAATATTTTGTTTTTTTAATTTTTAGTTTCGATGAATGGTGATAACACACCATCCAAGCGAAAGGTGGCACACCCGGAATTATATCCGGCCATGGTGCTATCATTTGTCGTGCTATCATGTGCCGTGCCTGCGAGCTCGGGGCCCACTTACTGACATGCATGGATTTAAAAGATGCGGTGTTCTATCGGAGATGAGGGTAGATGGTAAAAATTGCAAAAAACCTATCATAATGAGAATGTTAGAACATTTGGCGATCGATTCATATATACGTATATGTATAGGAACTGAAGGAGGACAGTTGCGGGAAAGATATTGGTTGTTGTTGCCCTCTAGTTGCGAGTTTAAGATTTACAAGAAATTTAAGAAACTAAGAATAATCTATCGCTACGTATTAAAATATATTTTTTCTCTCGCCATATTCTATAATTGCTGAATGTTTATGCAAAATCATATTTTTACAGATACAGAAAAAGAATTTAAATATAAATGAAAATATGTCCTATCTTCTAAACGGTATACCATGCATATTATTGTTAATATTTTATGTATTTTTGCATTTGTGCACATTACTATAGATTTACCTACATTATCATTTGCCATAAGCGCAGAAATGTTCGCAATATATCAATAATACTTCCACAGCACGAGGAGTTATTTTTAAGTTTGTTACCGCCGACAAGAAAACAACTTATTTTTTGTTTCAGTTCCTCCAAGTTCTGTATTTTAAAACGCATGCTTCCTTTTCCGAAAAATCGCCTCCAAAGGTGCGCGCACCATACGCGCGCTTGACTCGTAAGCTTCTGCTTCGTAATCTCCTCTGCGTGCCCTAATCGCATTTACTCGCAAACAGTACAGTGTTAATCAGAAGAAAATAATATCTCTGGTTATAAAATATTACTTCCACACATTCTATACAAACATGATAGACATCTACAGCGACATCCATTAAAGCGAATGTTCGCAAATCACGCGCGTGCTCCAAGCAACTTCGACATCGATTTTCTCAGGAACAAAGTCTCGTAGGAAAAATTCTTATTGCACGTTTTCGATTCAATTTTATACGTAGAATCATCTCCGTTTCGTTATTAGGGACACCCTATATGGATCGTTTGGTTCGGTAGTATAGACAATAATTTCTCCGCGGTGTCTGCAGGCCGTTTATCGATTATCGTTGGCCAAAAATACGCACGAAAGTGCGCTTCTGTGCCCCCTACTCCCATTCCCTCGTGCTCCTCGCAGCCACTCATCTTTCGATACACGATCCTCGACTCGAGAGAACGCTGAGAATTTCAAACTCGAATATTCGATCGACCGAAGAAACAAGAACCGTTTGGAGCTCCATTGCCGTCGAGATCCAGAGGATATGAACCCGCAAAAAATTTCTGAGCGACGGATATAAGGTCACCATCCCTGAATCATAAGAAAAGAGTACACGAAATGGCTGTCCAACCCATATCTGCTAAGTAAAATATCTATGTACATACCTACTGGATACAGAAATAGAAATAAGAGTAAATAATTCGATTCTCTTATCTTGTCATTTTAAAAAGAGTACATTTTAATTTGCAAATAAATTGTACGCTACAGACATAAAGTGAGTCAATTTAAATAATTTGTTATCTAAACATATTGCATTTGGCGATGATAAGTGAAAAGTAAAAGTATACTGTTTCATTTCAAGAAGAGTACGTGTATTTTTTAATGGATTCAGTTGGTAAACCAAATGAGAGAGAACCAATTCACGCCCTTGAGACACACGATTCGCTTCGACGAAAGTTCAGCGAACCGGTGAAGCTGGCCATGACGCGTGTTAATTAATCGTAATTGTTCGAAGTTCGGAACGGGCTATGAGACATACCGACACAGAACGGTTATAGACACAAAAATGCTTGCCGTGAATAAGTTTCTAAGTTCTTCATGCATTCCTTTAAAGCGTAAAAAATGGTACATTTCGAAAAAGCAACGAGATCTTTTGTTAAAAGTTGTTTTCAAAGTCTGTATCGTTTCAAAAGTGCTGAAGCTCTATCAAAATTAATATCGACAATGAAATCAAGTCGAGTAAAAATGAATATAATTTTCTACTATTACAAGGGGAAGTACTTGTATAGAAAGTAGAGAAATTATTATTAGAAGCTTTTGTTTTTTAAAATGTGCATATAATTTTTGCAAACATTAATTTGCGTATAAAATAATTCTATTACGTTGTCCCAAAAGTTTCTTTCGTTTTATTAGGAACACAATGTTTTATGTTTTCAGTTACATTAGCAAGTTGTACACGTTCCATTTTGCTCTATTACTTTCCTCCATCTGTTTGAAAGCAGCATAATGCTAGATTTCCAAAAATGTTGTGGTTTGCTAGCAGAATATCCTTTCAAGTGCATTTTTATTTCATTTATTAAATTAAACCTTTCACTATGAAGAGAATTTTTGAATGAAAAGAATAAATAATAAACGTATGGGGCAACATCTGGAGAGTACGGAGAATGAAGTAGAACATCTCACTGAAACATTAACAGTTATTGTTGTACAACTAAAGGAATGTGGAGCCTGGTGTTATCCTGCTGGAAAGCAACGTCCCGCCTGTTCACTAATACTGGTCGTTATATTCTGATTGGTTTCTTCAGTGTGTCCAATTTGGGAACATTACTTCGTGGAATTAATAGTTTCACAATATATTTTCGTTAATCATGACCTTCATAAAGTCCGCCTCTATAGTGGATAAACGGCTGCTGCAATCTTTATTTTCTAAATTAAAATTATCAGCACCGAATGTTCTAATCCAACTGCGAACAATCTTCTTAACATTTATAGAACCATTCCGATACGCGGAGCAAATTACGTTTACAGTATCCTTGTCATTGTTATCTTCTTTAAAAAAAAAATACAATATTACATGTAACAAATGCTTTCTTTGATTTTACACACTTAAAAGCGTATGAGATGATATGAATACTTCTTTAATGCGAATGAAATGTCCTCCAATATAGTTAAACGATGACTGAATAGGATAACATCAACTTCTAACACAGTTTACTTGCATAAACACTCTCAGATAAAACACTCGAGTGTAAGTCGCAAAAGAAACTGTTGGAACAATCCAATATGTGAACCGTTTATTTTGAAAGTGGAGTAAGTCCATTTTCTCTTGTTTCGAGAAAATTAAAGGTTAACAAATCTGTTAATTAAAAAATTTAGGCAAATTATATGAATTCTGGCAATGTTTCTACTATTTTATCAATATGTACTTTGGTTATATAAATTTGTTTTAGGCGTATTTTACTAAACTGATGTATACTTACGGGTTGCAAATGGACTTACACCACTTTCAAAATTAGACAATTGTAAAAATCGTTTAAATTCAATTTTGAAACATCAAATATCACTTAAAATGTACTTCATATTAATCCAATTTTGTTTACAAAGAATAACACGACATAAAATAAAAATAATATTTTTAATTTTAGACGCTAATTACATAGTTAAAATTACAGGATATTGATAGTATTTACTCACGCTCTGCATGTGGCAGTGTTTCGAAATATGCATGATGCACCGGAGGTATATAAGGTAGTAACCGCTTGATGTCTTTATATTTTTCATAAGTAATAGGCCTGACATCTTGGTAAAAAGGCGCCAGGGCGATTTTTTCAAATTTTAGCGATCTTCCAAGACGCGTAGGTAATAAATTTATAGTTTTAAATTCTTTGTCCTTCATCGATGTTTTATATAAAATAGTGTATGGTGCACTTCTGAGAAACTTCATCCAACATATTTTCAAAAATGGACTTACACCAGTTTCAAAATAAACAGTCCATGTTACCAATAAGAAGCTATGATCACCTGAAACTGCTGGTTTACCTTAGCGAAGGTACCGTCGAGCGCAAAGGATTAACCGTTAAAAAGAACGCTGGCATACGCTTCTGCGCGTCGCGAAAACGTTTCGATCGAAACTCGTCGCGATTAACCGCGCGACCAAGCAATTACCGAGTTCCCTCTTTCGCGAACAATGGTCGCATTAATCGCGAGGAGGAAAAAAGGACGAAGGAACAAGGAGATCCGAAGACAGATGGAGAGCGAGACCCAGAGGCGAGAGGAGAGCAATGAAAAGAGGGGGAGAGGTGGCGTCCGGGGTTATAGGGTGGTACACACTCACCCGTTCCCTTAATTTCATCCCCCCTACCTTCTCTTTCTAGATGCAAGTAGCTGCGAACGCAAAGTATATAGCCGGCGTGACGCCCGCACGCCTGCGTGCGTGCTTGTCTCTGAATCGAGTGCGTGCTGGGCGAAAAAAAAAATCTATATTGCTTTCGAAGCCAGGAGAATGCTTTCCGGGGGTGCGGAGACGTCCACGTGCACGTGCGTGCGCGAAAACGACGCGCTACCACGTTATTATTTAGCGTACACAGCGCATTCGGCACCCCGTAGTAACGTCCACGTGTCGCCAGACACTCGACGCGCGTCTCCCGGCATCCACCGAGCAACCAATCGAATTTGTACCGTGATACAGATAGCTAAAATTTTTGTTCAGGTGAAAGTCACGAATCTATGCGGACCGTATTTTAACAATCCGTTTGATTTTTTGCTTTTCGAATAATTCAATTGCAAGTTATTGTGTCAACCGTGGAAAAAAGGAACACGTTTCACGTGGCTATAACAATGAAAATGATTGCAGATAAACAACAACAATTTCTTTCATTAATTTAACCTATCTAGTACTACGTCTAAAATGATTGACGTTCCAGAATTATTTGTTATGTAAAATAAAAATTTTTGAATGAAAAGTTTTTTCTCTCAGGCGTTTGATAATATCTCCTCATCCCTTTAGACTCGGCTGTTCAATATTTGAATTCTATTTGTTTCCCTTTTAGAAATTAATTGTATCAAACTACGATTGGCTATAAATCAATGGCTATAATTCAGATAAGAAGACATTATTTGCTCCAGCACAAATAGTGTTCATTTTTGTTAACGTATGTTCCTGTAAGACTCAATTGTAATTTGGGAAATAGCAACCAGATATATTCACTGGAACATACATGTTTCGTTAGGATCGAAAGAGTAGATTTGTTAATAATTTTTTATTGGAAAAAGCATCCAATATAATTTAAAATTCTACACACACTTTTATTACTAGTTTAGTATAAGGTACAAATTTTCATGGAAACGTATTTAAAAAAATTTTAATGTTACAGCCCGTTGAGCGTGAGATCGCGGAACAGACATTGGGCGCGGGGTTGACATATCTGCCGTCCAAATCAATTGAAATAAAAAATTCAACTGGCGTTTTATTATAAAAAAAAGAACTATGTAATATATAATTTCGCGTGTTCGTTAGATGATGGAGAGATTATTTCTGAATATACATTCAAAATTTAAAGTCCACATGTTCAATAGTTTTTATGAAATATTCTCAACCAACTTCGAAAATACGGTATTGAGGAAAAACTCGTTCAAAGTTTTGAGTACGTATATTTCTAGAAATTTTGCACAATTGTTCTTCAAGGGTTGTATTACAAAAGTCTGTTGGAAAAAAATCGATTTTGTAGTCCGGAAAACAGCAATTCCTCCATTAAGGGAATACTATTCTTTTTTTGGGTCAAAAAATAGATTACTTTTTTGTTGGATAGTCTTGTTTCTTAAGATCCTTGGGATCGAGTTCACATTTTAAAAATGACTACGAAGGGTCGCAAGGTCAAAAGTTCAATGGAAAAATTGAAAATTTAAGTTCAAAGTGCTGTCACGTTGTCAATTTTCTTTTAATCCTTTTTCCCCTAATTTACGCTAAAACCATGTCCATAATGAATAGAACAAAATCAATTTTTATTGGTTCGGTCCAAAAAGTCAGACTCGCATAAAAATTATTGGATACATTAGTAACAAGCTTGAAGAATAACCTAGAATTTCTGCAGACATATTAAAAGTTTATAACAATGAAAAAAAGTAGATCCGCATAAAATGACCTTAGATGGCTGTCAGCGCAGTAAAAATGATATATCGTTATAAATGTATAACGCAATAAATAGTGCTTGTTTCCAGACTGCGCAATATTGACCTTTATTTAAACACGTACAAACTCTATCGGTATTGGAACTTTTGATTCGTTTCTCGTTAATTTGAATCTCAATTACGAATATATATATGTATATACAGTGAGTGTAATAAGTACTCGTACAGGAACCATTTATTTTAAATGTAGTATTGTACGAATACTTTTTACACTGACTATATATCACCGAGAATACACAAAAATATAACTTTTCGAATAAACGTAGCAGTTAATCGTTATATGTTTCATTTTGTTAGTTATTACTTGCACGAAATTTTGTTAATCTGTGAAGCACAATCTACGATATAAAAAAACGAGGGAAACAGAACTTTCGGATCATCGATCAGACTTGAATCGCGTGGAGACCGTTGCCTGGCTCTTTAACGATAAACCATATCACCGTGTACTTTATCACTCGGACTACCTGTTTGCCTTTTCGTCCATTGTAACATGTTGGATGACATGTTATAACACATTTTGTAACATGAGTTATATTTCTTTTTTGAAGAAAGTCTTGTCATAGGATGACCCAAAACTATTTCACCTGAATCTCTTGTTCATCGATGATACTGATTTTATCAGTAAAGGTTATTTATAAAAAAAAAACCATTGAAATTATATAAAGAGTTTGACGGCACGTATCTCAAATGTGCCGAAACATTTGTATGCTTTCATAACCAGTGCATGATTTGGCAACACCGATAGCTTGGATAGAAAAATCGGTATTAATCGTTTCGTCTAGCAGATTTTGCTTTAAACGCTACTAGTCAAAATAATTTTTCATGTATTTATCTCTATTTTTATTAGTAGACACTAAGTTATGAATGTTACAACGTTACAAGTTCCTACAGTAATTGTAATCAATTCGTTGAATCGTTGACAATGAATTTAAGGATAATAGATCCGAAAGAGGTAGAACGTATGCATCCGCAAGGCTACGTGTGTTGATCGGATCATGATGTTCCAGACCAGAGCTTAAAAGCCGAAGTTTGAACAATGGAAACTATCTAACTTGACTTCTAGGTGCGTTCAAACAGATTTCACGGTGCAAGTTCAAGTTGGATATTTACCCATTCAAGATTTTGCTCGGAAAGGGTAGGTCTGCTTTCGTATCAGCTAGCGTACTAAATCTAACCGTGATCGTGACATATTTGTTTATCGATAATGTACTAATAAATTATCAACTAAGCGAAAACTGTTTCAATGACTAATAACGTCTCGTCTGAGGTAGGATCGAAGTACTATATTAGTTCGCACTAGTAACACAACACTAACAGAGATAAGGAGTCGACTAGTAAGTCTGACCAGGAACGATACGATCTCCTTTATTATACATAGAGACATAAGGAGTCGACTAGTGAGTCTGATCAGTAACGGTACGATCTCCTTTATTATATTATACATAGAGACATAAGGAGTCGACTAGTGAGTCTGGCCAGTCACGGTACGATCTCCTTCATTATACGATAAAATTCTACAGCATAATCTATGTTATACTCTAGAATTTTACACTGTAATCCGTACTAAAGTATAGAAGTTTATACGTTAACACTTAATATGTATATAATATAGCTTAATTTCAACTTCTGTAACTCCTGTAATATGAATGTTAATATACAGTCAGTCACATAAGTATCCGTACCCTCTATATCTATCGAAGTATAGATTAGTTTGATGTTCTAAAATAAATTTGTCATTATAAGTATATACATGTTTATTCATGTACATATTTATTTGGAAACATCAAGTTATCATTCAATGTAGACAAATTTCTTGAATAAACACAGGGTGTACGAGTAAGTATCCATATACGACAAGCTACCTGTTTTGAAAATTAACTCTTAATTAATATCAGTCAATATTACCTTCGATTTTTAAATCGCATACAGTTAGTATGGTCACGCTTACTATAATATGTATGTTTGTAAGCGCAGAACTCAGCGTAGCGTAAAAAGGGAAATCCTCCGACCGGTTGACAACGCGTCAACAATCCTCACAGCTGAATTCACCAAGCAGATCCAGGGCAATTGCAATAATATTGCTCCTTGTACAATAATAAATACTAGTCGTTCTAAAATAGTATTTAATATAGTATTTAATTACTCAAGTTACCGGTGGTCCAAGACGCGAGCGAGTACCTCCGAAAGGTAACCGACCTAATCCACTCTCGATCTCTACGATGTCGGCTACTCACGGTGATCTCGTGGAAACTCACCCCCCGGAAAAAACGCATATATTCGCGGAGATTGCACTCACCGAATCTCGAGCAGCGTCGTTCGTCAGAAATTCCCGCTTACTCACATTTCGTCGCGAAGCGATAGCAGTCAGTCCAGTCTGGGTTTGGAAACACGCGCGATCAACACAAGGGTTCGACGCACGGCTAGCAAAAGTGTGTAAAAGCCACGAGTCGCCGCGAACGGCACTATTGTTTCCGAGGCGCGTGCACTACTGCCGGTGGCCGGCTGGCGGAAGGATAACCGAGTCGAATGAAAGCACCGCCACCATCATCGTCGCTGCCTCCGCCGCCGCCACTACCGCCACCACCGCCGCCACCACCGTCGCTGCCGCCACCGCCGCTTCTATAATCAATATTAGTTGCTCGAGGATCCGCGGAGCGTCGCCGTTCGACGCTTATAGAGAAGAATAGAGACCGAAACACACCGACAGGGCCGAAGTAAGAGTTACCAGCGCCCGAACTTGGCCACAGTTTCGTCCGAATAAAATGAATAATCGCACTCTATGCCACTTAATGGACGAAATTCAAAACTTCCAAGTATAACATGCAAACATTGATATTTCGTAAAATTTTAGTAAAAACATGTAGTTTGCAATATTATAGACAACTTAATATTCTAATTTATTGTTAAAATTAAAGCTCGAAGTTTAGGAAACAATCTGTCCATTATTTTCAATGACGTACCATTCGCAGGAAATTTGTTTCTGTAGGTTCATTTTTGTAAGTTGATTTTAATATTATTCTAATTGTTTATGTAAAAAGTTTTACTAGATTTAAATGGACTTTAAGGAAAATGTACCAAAAGGGCCTGCGTGATCTTTTCTATACAAATTCTGGACATAGTAAACTTTACATTAACGTTAAATTTATTTTTCCCGAAATAAAACTATGCAGAATCGTCAGACATATACACAATAACAGATTCTAAGTCTTAAATTGATTTACCGTAAAAGATCCTCCTTTTGCATGTTTAAATAAGTCTGTAATATGCAAGTAATTACAAAAAATTACGTGAAAATTTAAAACATACTAATACTAATTTATACCTTTTGTCCCAGATACCTACGTACTCAAAATAATTTTTGTTAATTTGATGACAGAATTGTTCAACTGGAAGTTAGTAGTCAGTTGATAAAGTGTCGCAATAGCAAAAATTGAAATAACTTGGTTATTTAATAAGAAATCAAAATGACAATTTTTTTAATAACATTATATATTTTTGTATGCATTAAAAGGTGTTTTCCTAAACCCTCTTCAAAAAAGTATTAAGGGTCTTAGGACAACAACTGATTAGAAGTTATGAATTTTGTTCCAAACGGCCATATATTTACTCGTCACACTGTTAGTCGATAAAACCAACATATAGTGATTGATTCTTGGGCGTTCAATTCGTCTTCGTTCATTATAAAAATATTGTATTCCTTGAATCAAGTTCTTATACGAGTAACAGGACTTTAAACTGAGGAAATAAGCAAAGTAATTCCAATAACGACATTTTAGGGGAACTAAATCATGAAGTTAGAAAAATAAATACTATAATAAGTGCAAGATTATGAAATTTCCGAGTTTCTGGAAGAAAGTTTGATCTCGTAGAAATTTTCATGAGTATTCGTCTGGCAGTCAACGTATTAACCAAGCGATTTAATTCGACTTGTATACTTGGAGTCTCATTAAAAATTTATAGGATCAAGGACTTCGTATAATATTACTACGCATATGCAAGTATTATGTTATCGTACACTGCATATATTATATGATTGGAAATATATCGAATTCACTTGCAACATTTATTAAATTGATCAAGTATTCATATATGCACCAATTGGTAAAAGATTTCGACCAGTTTACGAGGTAAAATATAATTTCAATTTCTATCGAACAAATAATGAATTACAAATTCGTGTCTTTTATTCGTTACTTTTTATCTCGATGAGAATTTTGTTTATCTCTATAATTCCATACTCTACTAATTTAAATTATAATTATTAAAATGTACTCGGGAAAGTTTCTCATTCGAAATAATTCACAACGAGAGGTATGAGAGCAAATGAACTTTTGTCAGTTACCAGAGGAACTCTTGACATTAATTTGAATACGTAGACATTTCGGCCATAATAATTACGTTCAAAAAATAGCGGATGACCTTGATATCTTTGCGAGAAATCGAAAGCGATTCATTCATTGGATCTCCTCTTTGATACTACGCAACTTTTGTATGAAAACATTTTATATACAGGAGTTGATTCAAGAGCTATTTAAGATGGTACAGTTAGGTGATTCAACTTGCTCACTTTTATACACTTGAAAAGGTTTATATATAATTAGCCGGAAACCTTGACATATTGAATGTTAATCTTTAGAATTGCTCTTCTAACCAACGAAAGATATATTTATTCCACAACGTATACAAATAAAGTATTAAAGAAAGGAATAGTTTCAAGCTTCGAATAATATTTAAAAATCATACGTTAAGTTTGTTCGTTCTTAATCTTTGATATGTAATTCTGCGAATAAATCCGTGATTTTTGTTTTGCTGTAAGAATAAAACTCTTTCTTATTAAGTATTAATACTTCTCACTCTAAGTTTTGTTGTTTAACAACTAGTAAATAGAATCAAAACATCGCATTAAAACGAAATTCTGTTTTTGTAACTGAATAAATCACGAATATATTCATTCAGGTAATATGTATCGAAATATCTATGTATCAATGAAACAAGATTACAGTCCCTACAACCAAATAAATCACGGATTTATTAATTGGAGTAATATGGAGTAAAGAGGTATACGTATTGACAAGTGTACACAAAAAGCAATTGGCACACATAATAATAGTATTGTTTGAATTAATTTCTTTAGGTTTATGTTTTTTGTCTCTCGTTGAGGTACCCATGGTATGCTTCCATGTAAAACCGGCCCTGCACACCGATGATCGTTTATCGGAGCGAGACGCCACGAGATGCACACTGTTCGACAGAATGAGGCTTAGCTGCTTCCAGTGGCGTTCAAGGGTCGTCACATTCAAGCAATGCACACTCCCAAAATATTATAACATCGTTTCTGATGCAAGCACTCGTACCAGAGGGGATGTTTAGCTAACGCTCGTTACGTCTCGAATTTGGCGTGAGTGTCACTCGAGCGTGAACGTCCCTTGAGCACTAGTAGGAGCAAACGGAACATCTCCTGTTCCTGATCGACAATTTCCAGAATACTATGCACTTGAAACTATCGAGAACACGCTACTCGACTGTCGGATTCCGTAATTGTAGTTCACTCGGGCCATCGACTTCCGGTTGAACGGGAGTTAGTATACGTCTGGCGATACCCAAAGAATGAAAGACTTTTCTTGGGTAGGCGTAACTGTGCACCCTAGTGTATTAAATAGTATCAGCTATCCGTGGATCTGTCATTTGTGTCTCAGAGCTTCCAAACCTCGTTTACTATGGCTCTTCTAACCAACGAAAGGTATATCCTTCCTAAACCACCCCTACCGCGGCAATCACGAGCATACATGTCACGTTCTCGACGACGGACTCTCATTCTACGTGAAATAGAGTTAGTAAACAATACTATCCTTCACTCGTGGAGCAGGTATACATGCTTCCGAACGTGCTCGTACGTTTTCGGCTAAAGTACGGTCCTCGAATAAGCTTTCCACGCAAGGGAAAGTCGATAGTACGAACGAGAATTCGCTGTCAAAACTGTCGGATCGTACCTTCAGAATGGTGGTCGTCCTCGATTCGCATCTGCTAGTTCGCGAACCATTTTTCGAAATCATCGTTCCGTGCAGGAGTACTCAATGTCCAAGTGCATCGTCGCGCACGCACAGAAAGTTTAAAAAACGCAAGATACAAAAAAGTAACAAGCAAAAAACACCAAAATCGAGCACGCGACTCGAGGTCTGGACGTTCCACTGTTCAACGTGGTTTTTTGTTAAGAATCCTGAGGGAAAGCACGATGTTTCGCCGAATGGAATGCTCTTCGACGATTTCCGCGATAGGGAGAATGCAACGCGTGGCAGGATTGCGCGCGGTGCACGTTTTTTACTGGTAAACTAGTCGGTAGGGTGTGGCGAGAGAGAACGTTTGAAAAGATTGGCACGCGATTCGCTTCGACCGGCGTCCACCGTCGGCGAGGGCGCCCAGAACGATCCAGCGACCGTCGCGACGCCGGCCGTCGTCGCGTGCTCGTGTCGTAACGTGTCCCGTCGCGCCATCTTGTCGACGTCGACCGGAAGACGCCTCCGCGCGGGATGGTGTGTATCGTCTGAATCTCCGACACCGACCGAGAGAACAACGTTTTATCAATCGAGCTTATACCCTCCGAGATTCTTCGTCGCTTTACCCTCACCGACATAAAATGTATGTCTTTTTTATTGTTTTAAATTATATGTGTATATTTATATAAGAATGTAGTGTACAGTACGAATGGAAGTATTATAATTTATCGGTAAGGATTTTAACAATTTTATATAATTTTAGATTAAGAATCAATAAAATAGCAAGACACATTTTGATGTCGATGAGAATAGAGCACCGGAAAGCGTGATTGAAATTTCAGCCGCCACTTGGCGGTATAACTTCATGGGTACTTTGTACGAATAACTTAAAAGACGAATGATTTAGAAGAATGGATATACGAAAATGGCAAAGAAATTCATGACGTAACCATAATCGCTGTTATACAAAATATTTCAAGATGCTTTCATTTTAAACAGTGCACTTCGATATTTAGAGCAATGTGGTGATCAAAAGAAGCATTTATCATGACAAATCACTTTTTTCTGCAACATTAAAGTAATAAACAAAAATATAGGTTTAATTATATGTTTCGCATATTTTGTATTTGCAATTATAATAGTATTTGTATTAGTAAATTGCGTATACATATATGCAAGGTGGTCCACTTAAATCAGGCTATCAGAATGTCTCTTCCAATTATGATGATGGAAAAAATATCTTATTTGTTACGTTGCAACAAATTTTTGTTTCCAATGTCCCCTCTTTAAGAGTTTTCAAGATCATTGATGTTTTTTCGCTCATAATTCTTTTCTATGGTATTACGTAACTGACATTAGAATACGTTCAGGTATGTATGACATGATCCCGAAATGATATTTTAGTCAAAGAATTAAACTTACACGTAAAATTGACGTTAATCGAAAATCGTAGACTTCCACAATGACGCGAGAACCTATAAATGTAGATGAACATGTTTATTATCGCACTGTGAATGACTCTTAAGAGCCCCAGAGCCTTGATCATGTTTGTTCTGTTTCACACAGAGTCGTTCAACCGTCTTGATCTTTCGAGAGCCTGTCGTTAACCAAATAGCGACGAATCAGCTGTTCCGAAAAATCAATATATCGATTGGACGTTGACACGGCTAACCAGACAAAGACAGAATTAATATATATCTCGTTTCACTCATGTTGAATTCATTTGTCTTAACCCATTGACAGGGTTCCCCGCAATTTGAATGCAATTCATTCGATTTCCTCCTCTTTTCTCAAGAGGAGTCAACGAAATAATCGAATCGAGTTGCAGTTGTTCAGTTTTTCAAAGACCTTTGACCGAAAACGATCGAGCTCATCAGACACGGTTCTGATCAAAAAGTTTTCGTGTTAAGGTAAACGGACGCGATATCAGGCACGGTTCTGAATTAAAGTCTCGTATCAATTGGTCATTAGAATCCTTGATATTCGGCTTATTCTGATTGTACAGCATTCAACGTAAGATTGATTGACTGAGGTCGATCATCGAGACTTCGTCAACCATCTTCGTTTTCCATAATCAATCAGTCGAATAGTGCCGAATAATCGTTGGATTCAGCCAATTGATGTATCGAATTACTAATGATTGGTCGAATAGAGTTCAACATGAAACTCAACCAATTATTTATCGTTCTCGACGTGCGTTGGTCGAAAAAGAGTCGTAATATCGAGACTCAACCAATCGTCACGATTTCGAAATTCATACATCAAGAAAACGACGCGTCTAGGGCAGGAATTGTCAGATGCAGCCCTACCCATGAGTCTACTGACAATTCCGAGACGAAACCCACGCACTCCTTAAATTCGATCCATTTGAATCAATCACTCAATATTAATTTGGCGAGTGATAATCCGATTGTTTGTATCTTTTAAAAAATTTCAAAAGTAAAAGTATGCAACAATGTTTAATAACTCATTTTCTATTAAACTATCTTTATAATATTACAATGGATATTCGAAATACATTCGAAACGAACAATAGTAGCAGTATAAGCTCTAACTATTCATGTTACAATTCCACCACGTTCACTGTAGCATTTGAAAATAGATCTAGAATTTGTTTTGCACGGTTTGTCTTTGCACTTGTCTTAATCACAGTGGGCTCCATTTATATAGTACAATATAATTTTACGGTTACGTCATTATATAAATCTGAGCGTATTTTAATGTTAGTTACATAATGGAATGGAAAAAATATGCAGTTCTGAGCGAAAAATCATTGATGACTTTGAAAACTCCATAAAAAAGTTGGGAAAAATTTATTGCAGCGTATTGATCTCCTCGTACCATTCAAATTGCATTTGAAATATTTCTTGTATCATTACAATTGGAAGAGATATACAGGTGTCCTGGTTTAGGTGGACCACCCTATCCCAGGTGGTGTCCCAGAATTAGTGTAAGAACCGGAAATGGAGATAGCTGAGACGATTTTGAACCACAATTTCCTTTGTAAAAATGTCGGATGGTGCTTCCCGAGTAGCGCGCGCTGTGATTGGTCGGTGGTTTTTTGTTAATAATGCGAAAACGAAGCACCATCCAACATTTTTGCAAACAAAATTGTGGGTCAGAATCATCTCAGCTACCCCCCATTTCCGGTTCTTACACTAAGTCTGGAACACCCTGTATACAGGGTGAATTTCGCTTGGGATTCTAGGCCCAGAATATTGGGATTCTTCCCATTTTCCTTCGTTGGGCCTAGAATCCCAAACGAGACCCTCCGTATCGATTTCAAGAACCGCATGGTGCTTACTGCATCAATGGGACCGAACCGAATTTTCTCTTTGAAAATTAGCAAACTTTGAAGCGTTATAGCTTGAAAACTAATAAAAATAGAGTAAACATATTAAAGCTTGATGAATTCGTCTTGGAAAGTACTATCGCATGGTATAAAAAAAATATATATAGTTCCATTTGAAAAACGAAACTTGACCATCATATCTCGTTAAATAATTAAGTTAACAAAAATTTCTTCGCGTTGAAACATAAGCTCCATTTTACCATGCAATTTCCATATTTGAATTTTGGCATTCAGCCGATAGTTTTAGGGTTAGAGCTCCGTATCACTTAGGCTGGGACACTCTGTATGTCTCTCAGATACCAACCCCTCCGCTGCTAGCTCATTCTTATTTCTTTTGCCTGTAGTTTTGTCCGAGTAGCCCCGACCACCGGTGTAATATGATCCTCACCGATTGATACTCTTCTATCGAGTGTTTTTTTTTCTCGGACCTCTTTCTCTTTCATTATCTGTCCTCTTCTACGTTCAACGCTCGACACGTGTCAAGTGTAAACACATAAAAACACTCGAGTGCAATGTTTTGGGTCTCTGATTTTGCATACCTCCTTCAGTCGTTACTATATCTTCTAATGTTTTGCCAACAAACTTCGAGTGTGGAGAAGGACAGCGAATGAAGAAGAGGACGGAGCGACATGCAAAAATGACGACCAACACCGGGATTATTTCGGTGAGACAATACGTAGTAAATATGGTGTGAATTACGTCCTGTTTGGTCTCATTTGAATCAGAAAAATGTCAGGAATATGATGGTAACAGTTTTACAACAAAAACGGTAATAATAAAAAAAGTTTGATGGTTGCATTAGCCTGGTCTCATCGAGATATCCGATCCCGGATCATGTTACTTTTCATTTATCGTAGAGAAATTTGTGCATTTAAGGAGACTGTTGAATTATATACTACATATGTAGGAGTTGGGCTCCGAATTCGTGCGTTTATCGCGCGACAATCGATCAAACGCAACGAACGTCGCTCGCGAGTGTGTTTTTCAAAAATTGTTCTGTCATTTGACATTGCAAAGAACGCGGCTATAAGGAGTTATATTATATTTGATCTTTGTATCTCAAAATAATCTGTTATTACGTCCGTTTTTTCCTCAATCCCCATATGTATATAAATGTACAATAAAATTTTTAATGTTTTCAACCTTGCTCTCTGCGTGAATTTAAGTGTGAAGAAGTAAACGAAAATAATTAAAGAATACAAGCGATATTTGTTACAATTCTTTTATGTTACATTTGTAACTTTATCACAGTATAATAATTATTACATAAGTCACAAAGAATGAGAGTTGGTATAAAATATCACTACCATCCGCTTTCATCACTCGGAAGCCGATCAAGACGAAATTAATAACACCTTTAAGTAGTGTTCGAAATGTTCGCCGTTACCATCAATGGAAACGCATAATCGATGAATGGGCAAGCGTGCCTCATCTTGAAGTGTTTCTGCAAGTTCATCGCGAGTCAGTAACGATGAGGTGTATATAGTTGATGACATGCTAGAACGTGTCATTACAGCGCATAATGCTATAACTGCCGAAACACATCAGCATCTGCCACTCTCAATCGTTAATCGATTATGCATTTGCATCGAACGCGATTGGACACTTCGGTTGGTGATTGGAGAGTACGTAAGAACAAATAAACCAAATTAGAACATAGATGCTTGAGAAACAAACTAAATTTTGGTATTGATGTTCCTTAGCAATGTAACAAGTGCATGTTCATTATTTTCATTTAGATAACATTTGTATTAAAATTTACATTAAAATTATCTATTTGTATTAAAATTTACATTAAAATGATCTATTTGTATTAAAATTTACACTAAAATTATCTATTTGTATTAAAATTTACATTAAAATTATCTTACAATAGTTATTATTGAAGTTTGACATGATCTAATACACATTCACGAGCTCTCGGTAGAAAAAGAAAATATTTTATATCGGAGTAAGATGTATGTTTCCGGTAATATTTAATAGTTATTAAAAAGACTCGTTAAGAAGTTTTCTGTCGTTGCGAAAGAAACACAGTCTAAAAGAAAGAGGAAACTAAGGAATTTGAAAGTTTGGAACAGTTGAAGTTTTTTTTTACAGTTTTTCATCATATTTTTGTACTTGCAACATTTTCGTTTTTACTCTACCCTTATTAAAAGTAATAAAAGATAGCAACTTTTATATTGAATTTTATGTTTACAAGTAGTTTTACCTGACAGCTAAATAATAAGAATCTTTAATAATATCATTTAAAAATCTAATTCATTACTAAATAGTTTTAAATCAATTCTGAAAAGATCTATTCGTACAGATCCTATGATTTTTTTTACATATAAATTTTTATGCAATGCATCATTCAACAATATATAAAAAGTTGAAATTGATAAACATGATACCGTTTAAATTAAACATTAAACAGTCTGACTAATTAATATTTATACTCGAAATACCACGAAACGTATTTACTTTATAAAATGTATTTATCACATCAGTATTTTCATTTAATTTAAACATACTAATTTTAATTACTGCTTGGCGCAGATAAATATTAAACGGTGGTATCAATTCTGTTATTATTATCAAAGAATAATAATACTTGACATAAAAATGAAGATATTTAAGAGATTATACACATTTCATAACAAATTAGCTTCAAATTGTACCAAAAAATGGTAATTCTACTTTAAATTTAATTCTACTTTAACTGTAGAAATCGCGTAAAGCTACTGCCAGAAATCTAGGTCGGGGCTTAAACGTTGCCAGAAGTCGATAAAGTTGTAAAAAAATTGTTTAAATTTTAATGACAAGGTGCAGTTCTGGCGAATTCGTTTTCATATTATTTATTGCTTAAAAAACCTGGATAACAATTGCCACAAGACAGAATGGTGGCTAAGAACATGAAAAATGATAATATCGTCATAAGTTGGTAAACAGGAAAGCAACCTCTTTAAAATTTAAATAATAAGGTGCAGTTCTGGCAATGTGTTTTTCTTATTATTTATATTATTAGTTAATTACATATGCAATGACAGAAGGCTAAGGTGTGGAAAATGCAAACAAAAAAGAACAATACAAATTATTGAATTGAAGAGTATAATAAATTATGCGATAAATAAAATCGAATCGAGTTTAATGGATCATCAACATTTTATAAAGTATAAATAAATAAGGAGTATACAAAAGAAGAATAAGTATAAATAATTATAAATAATTTAAAACAAAATTATAATTAATGTAATCGATTAATGTGTCTATTTTATTTATCGCATAATTTATTATACTCTTCAATTCAATAATTTGTATTGTTCTTTTTTGTTTGCATTTTCCACATCTTAGCCTTCTGTCATTGCATATGTAATTAACTAATAATATAAATAATAAGAAAAACACATTGTCAGAACTGCACCTTATTATTTAAATTTTAAAGAGTTGCTTTCCTGTTTACCAACTTATGACGATATTATCATTTTTCATGCACTTAGCCACCATTCTGTCTTGTGGCAATTGTTATCCAGGTTTTTTAAGCAATAAATAATATGAAAACGAATTCGCCAGAATTGCACCTTGTCATTAAAATTTAAACAATTTTTTTATAACTTTATCGACTTCTGGCAACGTTTAAGCCCCGGCCTAGACTTCTGGCAGTAGCTTTACGCGATTTCTACAGTTAAAAACTATAACAACACAAAATTTTAAGGCTACACTCAAAGATTTTATTTTGATTAAAAATTAACATGTTTGACCGCCCGCCCACGTTTCCAACCCCGGGAGCGCCTTCTGGCTGCAGCGCTATGGGCTTTGTCATCTAGTAAGGAGTGTTTTTAGATACAAATTTTCACTGCACCTTATCATTCGTGATTTTCGTAGCCAGCTCTTGGACTAGTTCAGAATTCATATGCGAACAAATGCATCGATAATGCGCTCTCAGTCTTGAAAAATGTATCTTCGACGACTCGACCGTGTTTAACTACTTCACATGTCTCAATGGCTGGGCAAAACTTTTCACGCAGTTTTGTCGACAATTTCGACTGCTTCGTAAAAAGATTGCTTGTCGAGCGCTAATGGAAGCCTTAGCATTAAATCCCACCATCTCGTTCAAACGGCGATTTTCTACACGGCCAGAAATCCCGATAAGTTTGACAAAAAGTTTCTTCGAAATTAAATTCCGATATTCTCAATAGGTAACGTAAAATTCAAATTTCTTACTTCACAATTTCATTGCCGAAACAAAAAATAATAACAAATGGCAATTAAGTTTTAGTATAATCCATCCATGGTATAATCAAGCTATACGCGTGTATCGAATATTTTCAGTGATTTGGTTTGCCACTCGTTTGCGAGATTCTATAACAGGAGGCACTATAACAGGAAGTCACGCGCTCCATCGACAAAATTTTCCTAAAAGATCTTATGGCGAGAGAAGAGAGTCGAGGACGTAGACACGATCGCGTTGCTCGCTTTGAAATCCGCTTTTCGGAATTAAGGGCGTCCGATTCGATTATTGGATCGGCGTGCCGCTCGAATTACAGACATCGCATAGTGTCGTGACGTTCTATTCGGTAGTTTCGAATCGCGGCCAATAAACTCGCAAGAAAAACCAGTGATACGTTTAACGCCAGTTTGTAGGAAAATCTGCAAGTTTGTAGAACAGTCAGAAACAGTGAACTTCGACTAGCTACGGAAATTTAAAAATGAGGGAAACTGTACTTTTCGATGTTCCATTTTCTATTAGCCCAATAAATCATCAAAAATATTTGAGCTACATTTCTTGTAAACGAATACATGAACTATTCATTCATTTATAAATGAATACTAAAAATACTTATTTCCTTGTAAATGTATACAATGTATGAATTTTCATTTCAGTAAAACCGTTCTCGTCGAGTCAAAGTCGAGTTCGTATTCAACGATCGACAAATTGTCACTTCTCAGGACAATCATGCAAAATTCTCCTCGCACCTAATGGGTTATCGCAATGGGAGCAAGTAGGGTTGAAAGCAACATTGGGGACGGTTGTCGTATCGTTTTCACGCGGCGTGGAGTAGCCGAAAGGGAGAATATGCCGGTGCTGAAATACGAACCGGGGAAACCCAACAGACGCAACGCCGATTCCAAGGGTTAAGTTAAGCTTGCGCGGCGGCGTCTACTCGAGGAGAGGAAGAAGAGATTGGAGCGCGCAAAGGGTCATCGTGAGCGAAATAAATCTAAGCGATTCCACTGGGGGTGAAAGGAGTCGATCGACGCGTACGGTAGAAAACGGAAACGAGAAGAATCTTCGACAGGACGTTCTCAAAGGGAATCTCATGAAACAGGAAAACTCACCGGTATCGTTGGACTGTCGACCCTTGCCATCCGAAATCCACTCTTCCTCTGCAACAAGAAAAAGGAGATACGCATCCATTAGCATCATGGAGACCATCGGCAATTTGCTGGACGCGGAAACGAACGAACGACGAACGACTCCGCCTCTGATCCTCCTCGACATTATCCGTCCTCAGAGAGTTTAATAATGTACGGAACACCGGGAATAGTATGGGCTATCCTTAATTAAAAATTTTTAGCAAACCCTTCTCGCTAATTGAAATTGGATGCCATTCGATAGCTTGAAACGTGCATTATGCAGTTGATCTTGGAAAATTACGCATTATGTACTCTGAGACAATGGTCAGAGGTAAGTATTGCGAATATCGATTTAAAGTTGCAACTTACAGGTGTAGATATGCGCTTACCGGTTACTTTGACAATTCTGAGCGATGACTACAAAAGTAATCGCCAAGTAATTAGCCCACAACTCGGTCGTGTAATGGATCCCCCCCCCCCCCTGTCTGCGCGAAAGAACTTCTTCCTTGCTGTGTCTAGAGGGTTTTGTTCTCGATAGTGAAACTCTCGAGTGGACACAGCATTACTCCGTAATTTCGGTTTTCCGCGTCACAGCGCAAATTGAATTCGAAATTAATTGCCGAGCGCGCGACAACAAACTTTCCCGAGTCGCGTAATGCCTTCTTTAGAGTTTTGGAAACTTTGAGAACCAACGTCGTCGAGTTTCAGTCGGAGATGTTGTCCGCGGAGTATTGCCCGACGTCGGATGGAATGTCTCTTTTCAACTTATTTGGAATGTCCTGTTTCGTTGAATAGCTATGTAAATACGCTTTAATCGATCAACGTCGATCAAATTTGTTGTATAACCGAACGATCTATCAATCTTCAGATTGTAATTTGTATTAAATAAATCACAAGGACAGGTGGGCGCTGTGAATAGTGTTTTATTGTACATCTCGAAGCATTTTTAAAAATTTGAAACGTTTGCAATTTCGTTAATCTTGTGTGCTCGACAGTTATAGGAAGTTAAAAACGAATTTAGATAAATATTTTGAAAATGTATAAATTCATAGAATTTGTATTTTGCGCAACTCTTTTTCTTTAATAACCCTGAACCCTAAGTGTGTAGCAAAAAGAACAAATTTTAACTGAAACATACGAGGTCTTAGACAGTTTTAAAGTTCAAAGTAAAAAAAATTCAACAAAGTAACATTTTACTTTAACGTATTTTTAGATGGTTGAAAGTCTGCAGAAGACTAGTCGTCAAAAGACGGGTTAGAAACCTCTCTACTTTTACTGAAAACTTAGATCGGAACTTGTTCTCCGTTTCTTCTTCTTTTCGGAGTAAAATGCAATTATCTATAGTACCTCGTTATCCACAGTAGCCCACATTCTTTTATGTGCCTACCTATACGCAGGGCCTTTGAGAAGAATTTTATCAGAGGGTACAGAGTATTTTTTGAAACCCTCCTTTCCTGAAGGAATGAATGAACTACTTGTATTCACAATGGTTTTATGCAAGGAGTTCTAGTCTGCAAGGTCAGAAAGGCTATCGAAGGCATGAGACTTGTTAATTTTCTGTATTCATACATTTTTCCATGACTTTACATTACATAAAATACATAAAATGAAAGAAGATCATACATAAGAAAGTATATTCAATTTAAATATTTTTGTTTAGACTACAATACAGATAAGGTTAGAGAATTCACAATGAAACGTCCTGTTCATATTGCCTTAAAATTCAAATTATTATAAAAACATTTCTTTGCTTTTTAACACTTTAAATATCAGACAAATACTCATGAAAATATTTCTGAAGCTGAAATTCTATTCTTATACGATTGGAAACTATATAATCTAACATTTGTGAGAGTATTTATCTTTACAACCCCGTCAAAATTCACGACGACAATCTAGATTTATTTTTTGTAACATCCGATCTTCAGAATTAATTTTTTAGTTCCTTAGTAAAAATCCCTGTCATATATGGGCGACATTGCGATCATCGTGTTAAATAAAGGAGAGCTGGTCTTTTGTATAAAAAATATCTAATCATAGGATGAAAATTGATTGCTTGTTTTAATATGTATAATTCGATATTTTACTTTAGAAAATCCACAAGAAATTCTAAAGATATTGCAGACCTTGAACAGTTCTTAATTAGCTTGAGTTTATTAAAATGCCAATAGTATTCTAAACTACCACAACAACTTAGAAGTAGATCTTTCTATTCATTTTAAAATGTCCATGAAAGCTAGTTTGCACTTTACTAACAAATTAGATAGATATAATAGCTTTAACTGCGCATTTTTAAATACAAAACGTGAGCACTAGTCTTCGCGCGATATATCCAAACACCTGAGATGCCACTTTTCAATTTTTTCTTTCAAGCTCTCTTTTCGACCCTGAGCCTACGCAGAATGTACTCCCTGCACCCTTCTCTCGTAAACCCTGCCTATGTGTCTCGATGTGGCCAATGGCGTAATAACTAGAATACACATTCGCGGTACTTTACGGCGAATTTTTGGAAAATTAGTCCTCGTTTGCAGACTGACAGAACGGACGAAACCTCCGAAAACTCTCGACTGCACTCGGTTGGACGAGCGAATACAAAGGGTCGTGGAAAGGTGTAGGTAGCGCGAGGTATATACATCGTGCATATTTCACGAGCGCAAACGGCGAGCTCCTGGTCTTGCTCGAGCTAGGGCAGACTATGCTTCGCGTAAATTTATAAGGATATTCCACCGTGTCGCGTCCTCCTCCGCGGTACCTGGTACTTCCGCATTCTCAGCCACGCGGGAGGTATGAATTTAAACTTACGCCACCCTGTCGACCCATTTTCCTCGCTTCGACCACCCCAATCCGCGAAATGAACTCGTCGATGCCTTGCGTCGACGCCCCATCGCGATAACCGACGTACAGTGACTCGTATTAATATTCGACCACTACAGCACTTTATTCATTATTGCAATGTATGACCATAATTCAGTTTACACATTGTTTGTTGTGTGATACGTTAGAACGTATGTTCTGTTTAACAGAAATGTAAATTTCATTTGTTTAACGTATCGAATTTGTAACATAACAAACAATTTATTAGATAATGAATTGTTTCCCCGTCGCTATAACATTAGGACGCTCGATACATTTCCGTGTTTCTTAATTATAACTCTAATAATGCGACGCAGGAATAATACATTATCTAGTGTATTGTTTGTTACATTACAAATTCGATATGTTGAATAAATAAAATTTAGATTCTGTTAAACAAAATATACTTTGTAACATATCACACAACAGAAACTATATAAACCGAATTATACTGAGATATACATTACAATAATGAATGTGAGTACAAGTCGCGGTACACTGGTGGACATAATTATAAGATACCCCGAAAAATATTGGTTTTAATAACAACTTCATAAATTTTGCGAAAAATGATAAAACATTTCTAATTTATTCAAAAATAATACAATTTCGATTGGACGTAATTATAAGACACTGCTTAAAAGAAAAAGAGAATGTACAAAAGTTCTGAAAATTTATACACATTTTGAAGTACTAATAATGTGTAGAGCCTCCTTTATTTTAAACAACTTCGATCATTCGTTTCGGTAGACTTTTAAATATATGTTTTATATTCTTTTGATCTAAGTCTTCCCAACCTTTCAGAATTTCTACTTTCAAATCATTAAGACTATTATATTGTTTGCCACCTTCGTATACTCTTCTACTCAACTGACCCCACACATTTTCTATAATATTGAGATCCGTAGACCGTGCTGGAGAATCTAAAATTGGTATATTTTGAGCATGAAAATAATTTTTTACAACTTTAGCTATATGAACAACTGCATTGTCCTGCTGGAATATGAAATGTTCACCAGCTACTCTTTCAGCATGATTCTGAATCTGCTCTTCTACTACTAGTTTTAAATAACCAGTAGCTTTCATTCTGCCATCAATGAACTTGATTTCGGTCTTCCCATTATACCCGATGCCTGCCCATAACATCACAGATCCTCCACCACATTGACGGCGACTTAAAATTTTTGCTTCTTTTCGTAAATCGTGGAAATAATATTTCCAACCATCAGGTCCATCTAAATTCATTTTTTTTTCATCAGTAAAAAGCACTTTCCGCCATTTTTTCTTCCACTGTAGATGATTAAGAGGAAAATCCAGTCAACGTTGTTTGTGTACTATCGACAAAGGTGGTTTAACAGCAAATTTTGTTCGTTTCAGATGCTGTGTCTTTTGTATAACTCTATTTACAGTCTTTACAGATACTTTTAACCCACGTTCTACTAAAATTTGCCTAGGTGTAAGAGCTGAAATTGACGCACACCTTAAAACTGCTCTTTTATCTCTTAAAGTAAGGGATGATTGTCTTCCAGATCTCTTCTTTTTTTCCCGTAATTTTTTGGATTATTTAAAAAATTACGAATTACACACCTACTTCTTTTCATTTTTAGTGACATTTGTTTTAAATTCTCTCATTTCGCTCTTCTTTGAAAGATTTCTATTTTTTCCTCTTTAGTTAGAATTTTACCACGTGGCATGATTTTAGTTTTAATGTTTTTCTATTTTATACTAACAAAATCACTATAATAGAGAATTCAAAGTACGAAACACACGAATACATTTAAATTCAACTACTGTCTGTAGTCGACTAACATTAATGTCTTATAATTTTGTCCTACAGAAGAAACCAAACATTACAATTCTTGGAAATGCTTCGACGCTTTGTGTTTGTTAACATTGTGATGGAGTTCGCGAATAGCACTCTTTCATCCCATCATCATTTACGCTACGTATACAAGCTTATACATATTTTTTTTTTTAAATAAATGGGGTGTCGTATAATTATGCCCATCAGTGTATACGGTACGTGAGCAGCGCTTATGTTCGAAAATAATTCAAATTACAAAGAAAAAATTACAACTTCATCTAAAGCCGATAGTTTCAAAGAAAATGACACGGTGAGCTTTCTTAGTACACGAGCTAAACACACGAAAAATTCATGGTCAATCGATACATGTGCTCTCGAGCTACGACCAATAATGTAAAAGAACCGACCATCTCTTCGCGTACCGTATACCTGTAGTCTGAAACTAACGATTTAATAAAAACCGGCGAGTTGGCCATCGGGTTCTCGTCGCCTTACGCTAGCAAAATTTCCATGACAAACATCTCGCGCGAAAATACACCCCTAAAACTCCAGCCGAATCTAAAAGTCAAAAGGTTTGTGTATTTACAAACTGCAATCGAGGAAGGGACGGTGGGGGAGTTCGGTGAAGGGTAGGCAGGGCGTGTGCAGCAAGCCCCGGAGCTCTTTTCCAACGTTCTCCTTTCAGCCAACCCCTGGAGGGCTGGTATCCTTCGCTTCGTAACCCTGTTTACGGTATCATAGATGTTTTCGTGCCGCCTAAACGAGTCCCTTTCGTTCACACTGTACGCGTCACGAACAGTCTCGTTACTGCCAGAAACCGTGGCATGCCGGAAGAGGAAGTCGTGCATCAGTGTTTTACCATAGAGTACTCTTACGGAGAAGAAACCCTGAGTGCGCATGCGTCTTTCAAGAAGTATCGCCGTGAACGTATCCGCGATACCTTACCAATGTCGATGTAAAACGTGCTTAAATTGGAAACGAAATTCGAACGCGAACTTGGCCATTCGATCATAAATTTTCCACTGTTTGCGATCGGCTCTAATGGAAATCACCGACACAGATTTCGCCAACCAAAATACACCGACACCAATATTGACTGCAAAATATGTTTTCTGCGTTTAATTACGAAGACCGTTAAGTTAAAGATTTATCTGCTACAGTGTGTATTATTGTCCACGTAGAGAATATAAATTGCGGTCAACATTGGTGTCGATCGAAACTGGTATTTTCTGATCGGCAAAATCTCCGTCTAGCTTCAAGGGTTGATCTGCTAAGGTCCTTGTACAAAATGGGTTTTCAGTTGCCCCTAAACATAGATATATTTATAGCCGAGCCGAACATCGAAGCTTGTCTGCGAATCTTTTCCTTTCTAAACGACTGTTCTATCCATTTAAAAATATAATCTCTTAAACAATTAAGAGATTAATTAAATAACGTACAAACGTTATTTGTATCAACACTGTATTGTCAAAATTGTAAAGCGAAATGGATCTATAGGATCTTAAGAGATTTAAAAAAAAAAATCAGTCATCTCTCATTTCTATGGTACACCTTGCCATCGACGTCAGAGACTATAATGAAATTGAGATATGGTATAATCCAAATTAAAGAAGGATTTAAGCTATTGTGTTTTATTACATTTAATTTATTCATCAATATATCGAAAAAGCAATTAAGATCAAGTTAAAAAGCAAACAACGATACTCGGTTCCTTCGAGCATACTCTAATTTTGCAAGATGGAAAACTCAAGCAATAAGAAAACACGCAAAGCAAAGTTACTTCGTGTAACTTTCTCGGAACAATGGCAAATTTTTAAAGAGAACAAAGAGAACAAAGCATCCGATTCGCTCGAAAGAAAGAACAATAGACTCGAGAAATGTGGTAAAACGCGGAAAACTGTAAACGAAACCTGGTTCTGTGAACCGTGTAGCAAATTTGAAGTTAAACCTTATACGAGGCGTTTATCGTGAAAATGGTGTGCATCCACTTTTTTTTCATACAAAGCTTCCGCAAGCAGTACTTGAAGAATACTCTATTGTTGTCTGCAAAAAAGTTTCAGTATAATCTCTTATGTTTTTACGATAAAAATGTGATACTTTTAGATTTAAAACATCGTCACGATGTATGTATTATTGCATACATCATCCATGCACGACGATTACTTCGAACACTTTGATCTGACTTTTTCGCTAATTGAAATGTAAAACCTTGATACCTCTTGTATCTCAAAACAAAGGAAGACGAACTTGCACCACTTTCATGAACGGCTCATAGATATAAGAGGTAATATTCTTGGTTGTAGAAGCAACAGTATTGTGACGTTTTGACCCAGATTTCCTAGATGACTCTTTAGCGAGACTCTTTTCTAGTAGATACTGTCTTAAACATGCCAACCAGTTGAAATCTATCTTCTGTATGTGCAGCCTTTAGATCAAACTCGACAGCTAAGAAACTTACTAATACCCATCTATTAGCTAAATTAAAATTATGACAAATTCAACAAATACACTTCTATCTTATGTGTTGTAAGGGCGTTTATTCCTGTGTTGTTCGATAATACAAAATACCAGGGGATTTCACCGACGACTTTTTGTAACAGACATCACTGTTTAGTAAAATAACTACTTTTGTTTGTTTTTCGTAACATTAACCACGGCAATACAATGTAGATAGACGTACAGTTTGACTGATCTTACGGAAGAATAATAGAGGGATGCTATAGATACACCGTGTTTTGAAGTTGCACAGAGATAACAGAGCCTCGCGGAGGGGCTAACTTAAATAGACGGTGCAGCCGGTGTGTTCGAACCAAGAGATTAAAAGTTCATTTTGGGTCTGACGAGCTCTGCGAAAGACCGAAATAGAGAGAAAAAAGTATCGCGTTAGTAGTTAATCCCGCAGGGAAAAGAACGAGACGCGCGTTTCTTCTCCGCAGGGATCCCAGGCGCAGATTACACCGGAAGAAGAACGCTCGAATGAAAAGAGTTAAACGGAGATCAAGTGAGCGCGCGAGATACGCTTTCAAATCCTCGCGATTCGAGACATCTCACGGGCAGGTTTTTACCTTCGACCAAAGTCAGAAGCTAGAATCTCTACCGAACGGCAAATACGTATTATCTTACAGGGAAGCTAGACGTCTACCCACAGTTTCGATCAAAAGAAGCCAATAAATCAACGTTTCAAAAACTCTTTGTTGTTATTCGTATTCAGGGGGTTATATTTCTGGTAGGATGATATTTAACTGCAGCAGCGAAAATAACCCAATAGAAAACGTTTCTAACGCGGCTGGAGACTGGATTTCGATGGCACCCTTCACTTTTTGCGGTAGGGGTACGGGTATGAGTACCTGAAATTGACGGACTTCGATTGTTTCGGTCAACCGTAGAAAAAATTGGACAGACATCGGTAATATAGAAATATTCGGGTAACACGACGACTTCAGAACAAGTTAAACCTGCTATGACCGGTCAAATGACCGTTTTCAAACTTTTGTATGGAGTTCTTATATATGTATAATTATTTAATGTATTATTCAATTCAATACCACGTGAAATATTTTTGCACTCAATTGAAAAAGTGTCTTCGAGACTAGTTATTTGTTCCATCACGATAGAAATAGTTACAAATGATCGTCGGTAGGTTTAGTGTTAAAAAAAAGTTCGAGTGAGATACGATTGAGTGAATATTGCGTTATCGAAATCAACTATTAGTAAAATTCACTATATACAAATATGTATTGTTCTCCGAATGTATAATTTATTCAAAATGATAACGTAAGAAACATAATTTTTCAACATTTTCCGATATCAATTTTGCTCGAGATGGTATTACGATATTGCCGGATGCGGAAAATAGTCTTCCATTGGTGGTTTGAGTGATAGGTATAGCAAGACATTCTTTGCTGACAAAACCAATAATGGAAGTCATGGTGCATTACAGTCTGTCTCACAAGAGCCTGTCGGCTATATTTCTGTGAATGTTTATATATTTGTACAAAATTTTATATTGGTCGAATCTACACCTAAAACACTAATACGCATTTATCTAGTAATTATAGCTTAGCTCATATTGAAAATAATATATAACATTATAAAACAATTCAATCACAGCTGAGGTGAATTGGGACAATTAAGGCCATTTGCAAACTATACAACCGTAAACGGACTAAGAGTTAAAAGTTAAAAAGAATATAAAGAATATAAAGTCAAGTAGAGCAATCAATCCATCCTCGATGACTTGAATAAAGAAAAAAAGAGTTAATTCATTCAATCAGCATACCCTCTTAGATTGATGTACGCTACTAACGGAGATTGTTCAATAGTCCTTAATGCATCACGCGAAAGAGCAATTTAAAAGCTACAAAATACTACATCCAACATAAAAGTTAGATATTTTTATGTAGTTTATAAAGAACAATGAAAAAGAACGTAGTAAGAAGGAAGAAAAGTGTTGGTTCATTGAAACATTTTGTAGCGATATAAAACATTCGTCAGATGCGCTTTGCCAGCTAACAAAGAACAGAAAGTATAGCAAATTCAGCTCCACGTTCAACGTGTTAAAGATAGCACATGTGTGTTATCGTTTTGTCCAAGAGTGTAAGAGAGAAAGGTGAGCAGCAGACTCGCTCGTTCGAAGAAGCCGGGCAAGGATGGTCGGTTAAGCCGCAAGATCCTTAAAAACGGTTACCTGAGGCCTCGGAATCTGATCCTGACGTGGGGCTAGCGTCCACACTGTGTCTAGATCCTTGGCAACACTCACTGCACTTGCTGCACATTTTGTCCCGTCCGCGATATTCTCGGTAAATTTCCCAAGAAGGGTCTTCGCCGCTTCGTTCTGTACCGACGATCGTCACGATGCTCGTTGCCCGCCACCACAGCCAGAATGATCGATCATCGACGCGCGAGAGTCGACTCTTGTCACGGGACAACCTGTCCGACGAGCCACTAGGGATTTCGACGACCGATTGGAGCCACCACCGCGGCTCCGTTTTCTCTGCCACCTTCGACACGCGATCAAACTGAAGGAAAACGAAGTTTACTCATCCAGCAAGTTCGGTTTCCCGCCGCGCCGCGAAAATTCACCGTCGGAATCTATTCGTTTGTTTAAGAAAAGATAGGACAAGGTCGACAGCGCAAAACACGCTAAACGATCAACCGTCGTTCAACCTTTCGTCTGCCGCCGGCCATTTTTTAGAGGGGTAGGGTGCTAAAATATTTTCTACTTTCGAGTGCTTTCGACTCATTTTCGATTTGACTGAAATTCCTGTGTGTAGGAATTTCGTGTAGTATTTCAATATTTCGCAAAGGATGAGAAGGGTCAAGACTACAATTGATGCATCAAGACTTCCATCATGAATCAAAGCTGAAAAAAAAAATGTCCTGTCGCGGTAAATCATTAATTCGCGATCACTTAGTCGTGAGACATCCTGTCACTTGATTTTCAATCTTTCCAACTCTTGCGTGTGGGCGATGTCTGTAAATTTTTTCAATAATAGGAAGCTACACTATCTCTAAGTAACATAGGTTATGTTTTATTTTGATAAAAATACATTTTCAATTGGAAATCTCAAAAGTTGTAAATCAAGTCGGAAGAAAAGCGTTTCTTGTTGCTTGGCTACTTTATCTGCCTAAGTTAACCAAATGGTTGGATATAGGTGAAAATAATGCAATACAAAAGTGTTGGTTATCAATAGATCTAAAACAAAGTCAGCGACGCGATATACCTAGTTTTTATATTTGAACCACATTAACGTTTTTTATATTAAAAATTAATTGAAAATTAAAAGGTGAATTTTAAGGCTACTTATTAGATATAATATATTAATCTTTATTATAAAAAAGAATCACTTTCTCAAAATGTAAATCGACGTGAAAATGTCTACAGAATGGAGATCCAAAGCGGTTTTGTAATATTTTTACAAAAGCACAAATAAATTACTTAGAAACATAGGGATGGGTACCCGGTTATCAACACAAGGGTGAATAACAGTGTTTCAGAAGAATATTCATGGAAAAATGGATTTCATTAACGTTCCAAAGCAGGGAAATCCCCTTTTTAAATGACGATTGCGCGTCGATCAACCTATCGAACGAGTAGCATACGCGTAGTACGAGTCTAATTCGGAGAACGTAAAATTTTCGAAGCGATTCCGTTGAAGAGACTTTTGAATCGAATCGATCGAATCGGAAAGAGCCATGCATCGCAAGTAATTACGACGCGAGCGAAGAGTCCTTAAATCCGGCGATGCGCAAACTTAATTGTCCCAACGGACCGCGTTTAAGTTCAGCCGATCTCGCACGCTCGAAGAACAATTTGGAGAAGCAAAGGAACGTACGGGGTTGGCGGCTAAAGCAAAAGCGTATCCATGCTCTTTGTCGTTTTTGCTAACAGCGAGAGCGAGCAAAGGCAAAGCGTTGCGATTCGTTACGACATCGATAAATACATTTTCTCAGCGTTCATTAACAACGTAGCGTTGAAGGTAGAGTTTTGGTTTCTTTGGATGGAAAATTGACTTTTTTTTATTAACACATTGGCGTCAAGGTGTTTGGAGTTGCCCTTTCGTTTTCAATTTCGTTACGTTGCAAAAATTGCTAACTTTTTAATACGTTGATTGTCACGATACTTTTCAAGATTCAGGTGTAAAACGTCAGTTTAATTTAATCATATTGTATTATTAGGAACGCTAATTATAGTGCGCAGTAATCATCAGAAATACTTTTTTGCTTTTGATTTTGAATAAACTTGGCATGATTATATTTTCTGTTAATCTATTAGGTTGTCCTAAAAGTTTCTTTCGTGAGTTGCATTCAATTATTTTCTGTGGCAGTGTTTATATAAATAGACAATCTAATTTCTTAGGCATTGATGCTGTAATAGTAATGGAGCGAAATGAAGTGTACAAAATTTTGTAATGTAACATAAAACATAAAATATTGTGTATGAATTAATTATTAATAAAACGAAAGAAACTTTTTGGACAACCTAATATTAGTAAATTTTTTGTTCATGTAAGCCAACCTTGATTTTTTGTTTTTCTCCCTGAGGCTATCTATCCACATTTACAGTGATAAACTACGAATTTCATCGTACCTGCACAAATATGGCAAGTAGAGAAACTACGAGATTGTTGGCGTCTTAGACAATAATGCAAATCACGAGTTGACAGTCAGCGTGTTACATAACTCATATTTTTCAATTAAACTTTGAGGAAAGTCGTGAATTACTTTTTCGCTTCACGATTTACACTTTGTAACATGCAATTAACAGAGATCCTCACATTGAAAAAAAAAAAGTAAAAATTTGATATTTATCTCACTGTAACATATCATCAAAGTTAGTGCTTCTTCTTTATATGATATGCACGAAAACAATTGTTAGTGTAAGGCCGATCGCACAAGCCGCAATCGATCAGTTTCAAACCACTCTGGAACTACATAGTTGCACGGGACCGTGGATCTAGGTAAAACAAAGATAGTGGAGTAGGTAAAACAAAGAGCGCAAACGGTTTGCAACGCCAATTTCAAATCGGTTGCGCCGTGTGAGATCGGCCTAAGGAAACTTTTCGAAAAATATTCTCCGACTGCGATCTGAAATAAAATTCAAGCGAAGAACTTGTATCGTATCGATAATCACAGTGTTGACGATCGTGAAATAAAACGAAAAGTTTAAAACGAATATAATTGTTTGAATTCGTGAAACATCTGTTGTGACATTTATGAAGAGAAAGTCAACCATTTATAGGACGTTTAAGACAGATATATGCAAATCTCAGAGACGCATGCCTGCGTCATCCGGACCCAAGTAATAAACCCGGATGGCGCACATGTGCCTAAAGTTAATGTTTTAATTGCATTTCCTAAAAATCTTAAGATCTTAACAAAAAACAACTCAATATAGTGGTTCCTTGATATAACGACGCTAGCCGAATCCGCCGGTGTCTCTGTATCGACAGAAGTGTCATAATCCATGATTGAAATCAAAATATTCGCGATGTTCGGGTCCGTGTACATTGAAACGCGCACAGGATCTGAAGGGCTCGCGGCAATCGGGTCGAGGTTGTCGCGCGGTTCGCTTTCGCGGAGGAAAATAATTAAACCGAAATAGGAAGAGGTCGAGAGAGCGGGTTGGAGAGACGGTTAGGGCGGTAGCAATAAAGCGGACGGACTGGGTAAAGTAAAATCCGAGTTAATCGCATCTGGGTAAACGAAATTCAGAAATATCGGACAACCTCGGTTCGAGAATAGAAGGCTGTTACGGTCGCGTAATACGATCCCTGTCGCGGCCAACGTGAAATTAACTAGCAGTTCAGCCCCCGTCGTAGGAACAACGGGAATCGCTTTGCTCCCACGGAAATCGATCGGAGGGAACGCAACGATGGCAATTTCGCAATTACGCGAGTTGGCATTTCGCGAGACCGGCAACCTACAAGCCTCGTGGACCAATAGGAGGTCGGGCTGGGTCGGTGGGTGGCGATGACGTTCGCAACCCCATCGACCACCTCAAATTCGATGTAATTCAGTTCCTGGAATTTGCGCGACTACGCATCCACGCGGCATTTCCATGGACGGCAGACCGAAATTCGTCTTCAAACTGGGTTATGCGCGCGTTCGTGGCGATCATCGACCACCATAACGCCTGATCGACCTGTAATTGGTTACACCGAGTTGGAGACACGAAATAGTCATCATTTTCTGACAAACCACTCTCGATGTACCAAGTAAATCAAAAATGAAGGACTAACCGTCGCAATACAATAGCATACACGCAGAACGCGGAAACTAAACAGAGTTGACTTAAGGGGGTCCACCTGTGTAAGATTTTCAAAAAATCAAAAATGTTTTTTCTACATATTTATCATCTAGGAGATATTACAATGACTATCACAGAAGCATTTTATCAAATTCTGCATAGTTCATTATTTGTCGAACCCCAAACGTGGCCGGCTCAGCGTCGTACTACTTTCGTACGAAACTTTAAACACGTTTTTGGAAATGACGAGCAGGATTGCGCAAAATCCATTACATCAATCGGGATGAAATTTTTTTTCTACAATTTTCAAACGTAATTGGTGGTACTGGCGGCGAGATTCATGTTAACAAAATTGTTTCCAACGTCTATTAGCCATTAGATAGGGCAAAAGATACCTTAAAATATCATTTTTTAGTTTATACGCCACCTTATTAACAATTTTCAAAATTTTGTGAATATCTTATCGCTAGTACCTTCAAAATGTAATTATAAAGAAGGTAATATTTTACTTTTTTGTTTCAGATGATCAAGTACGATCAAATCCTGCTCGCCGAATGACTCTTCTACTTTTAAGTGGTCTCGTTAAAGCGTCGTCTAGGAATATCCACATATCGATACATTGTGATAAAATCAAAAATTAATGTTAAAGCGTCAATCTACCGAATAAAAAAAAAAGTTATCATAATTGCACTAGTACTTTTCCTACGAAAAATTCTTGAAAATTGCTTTGAAAATTAAACGTTACACAAGTGGACTCCCTTAAGAAGAAGAAAAGCAGAAATCATGAGTCAAAGAAACAGTGATTCGAGATAATCTCGAACTCTTCGAACCCCAACGTCGCGATAACCTTGCCGAAGTTAGGGTATGAATGAAATATATATACATATATTGGACGTCATAGATACATACATAAATACACACATACAGTGGGTGTAGAAAGTATTCGCACACTGATCAATTTTCAAAAAAAAAATGTAAAATTATAATTTATTAACTTAATTTTTATAAACAATGACATTCTACATATTCTCGGAAATCTCTAGAATAGATAGATTACAAAAAAATAGCTATTTATGTAAGTTGCAAAATTAATAAGAAAAAAACAATTAATCGATAAAAATGTTGAAGCAATAAGTATTCACGCAACTGTTTAATTTTTAATACTTGATTAAAAAAAAAAGAAATTTACATTAATTTATAAGTATATAATACTTCCTTCGTGGGATTTCCTTTTGATTTTATAATTATTGTAACTTTTCTAAGCGTTAAATTAACTAAATTATTAGTTATTCGAAGTGGGATCTTTTTCTATTTCTCTATAATAACCTAATGTGTTTACGTTACAAACTCTACTGTAAATGGTTCGTCATAAGAATCGTACCAATACTTATTGCTTCTATACTTTTACCCACTTTTCGCAATTTTTTGTTAATTTCACATATTATATTAACTAGTAAATGTTGTTTGGACTATATCTATCTTAGAGATTTCTGAGAATATGTAAAATATCATTGATTATAAAAAAAATAGTTAAGAAACTACAATTTCACACAAAAGTTTTTTGGGAAATTGATCGGTATACGAATACATTCTACACTCACTGTATATATATATATATATATAAATGCGAATGGATGAAAAACATACATATATGGGGAGTTGTGTCGAAATTCTCTTTCGAAAAAAGACTGACAGACAATTGAACTGTCTAGCGAGCAGACATACGTGTCACAAATCGCTTTCCGTTATATAATAATATAATTTAAACTCTTCCTTTGTTAAACCGCATTTTTATTAATCCACAGTAACGTCACGCATCTCTACTATTGATTAGAGATGGCGTGAACTGCTACTTTTGAATCACTCGTGATTCAATCACGATGATTTCTCACAGTGATTCGTGATTCTTTGTGATCGGTTCTGATTATTAGAGACCATTCTTTTCACTTTTCACGAATTATGTTGTTATTAGATTATATATGTATTATAATATGGTCTAAAAGCAATGTTAACATAATTTTAATAAAAGCTGTTAGTAATTTTTCATGCCATCACTACTATTGATCCTGTATACATATCTATACATATCAAATTTTCTAATCATTTTTGTATTAGTTTTTTGAACTCAGGACATCTCGAAACATCAAGAAGTAACTATAAAGTTCCAACAATTTCTGTCTGACAACCATACTTCCTCTTATATTCTCCTTATAACAACTTGCAAGTTAATAACTTATCGCATGATGACCAGTGATGAAAACGAACTCTTACAAGACCCATTTGTTAACGTCGTGAAAAGAAGGCGAACCGAGAAGAAACCTCACGCAACGAAGTGTTATCACGTGATCCTTAAGTGACTATTAAGCTCGAGTTCGCGACAGTGAAAGAGGAACAACCGACGTTTTTACTGGAGCTAGCGACTCCCTGCGTTCGAATTGACTGAGAGGCTAAAAGGGAGAAACCGGAGGATTGCCGAGTAAACTCGACTTCGCTGTGCAAATCGTCAAAGAAAACTACTGATTTTCTCGCGAAAGAGCCACGATTCGCCTAAACGCTTCGACGGCCAACCCGTCCCAAGAAACAGAGACATATTATATGTATACACGGTCTCATCGGGTTGGCAATTACCGCGACGCAATAACGTTAATTACTGGCTAATAATGGGTCCTTTGAAAACGTTCCAACGAAAGGGAACAATCGATCGGTGTTCTGTGCCTAGCCTCGCTATAAATTCTGTCAGTAAACTCGAAACTGTTGAAAGGGAATACTGCAAACTGTCGGACGCCAATTATGATGAAACTGCGCAAACATTCGTTGGACTTGTCCGAGCGCTCCGTAAACATACAATTATTCGCAGCTTTGTTACCATTTCTTAAAATATTTTCGGAGTGGTAAAGTTTTACTTTATTAGGCGTTTCGTTTAAATGGGAATAGGTAAATATTTGATTCAAATGGATAAATTATGTGGTGTAAATAATTTTGTTGTAAGTAAACTAGTGAGGGAGATTTGAAAAACAAATTCATTTTTTCAAATGGAGCCTTGCATATTATTATCTACAATATGATAGCATTTATTTTGATAAATTTATTCACCTGTAATATACACGGTCTTTTATTGCTATATAAAGTCTTTAATTGGAGTTTGAAGTCAGTAAATTTAACGCAGCCCGTCAGTCGATCGAACAAAAATAAAAGATGCAATGAAGGAAAGAAACTGCTCTATCTTTGGCCAATCAACTGACAAACTCCGTTAAATCTATTGATTTTAAACTCCAATTTAAGACTTTATATAAAGCCTTGTAATAAATGAACATGTATTATAGGTGAATGGATTTATCTAAAATTATCTAAACCATACAATTCGTTCATTTGAACCAAATAACTTTTGTAACAATATTTTTTTGATAGCTTCACCCCTTCATGAGATGTTACTCATTCCGATTTAAACGAAACATTCTGTGTATATTTTAATGACTGTTGTTTTTTTTTTGCTACATGCGTTAGAGTTACTGGCAATTTATAACGAGACTGCGTATAGCACGAACGAGAACAGCAATTAACCCGTGACGCTGCAATTATCCAAGCTACTACTTGATGGTTTAACGTTGTTTGAGACATCGAAACAGACTGCGAGAATCCAATTGCGAGCAAGGTGGTTATATTTTGCATATACGTTAAATATGTATGTATAGAGTAACTTGGAAAGTTATACGTACGACTAACTCGATACAGAAGTTTATATGTATAATTGCGTCTGTTAATATTGACTTGCTGAATTGTATATCTTCGAAAGGGCCTTAAAATCAAGGTAATTATTATCACATATCCAACTATTTGTTAAATATTCTGCAGGTAATCAAACATGCACATATATGTACGTGAAGCATGGCACTTGTTAGATAGGGTTCAAAACTCCCGAAAAAGCTGACCATGCTAAAACCATGATATTATATTTTTTTTAGGTAACCATTGCTTCGTGTGTTTTAATGTATGCACTGCAACGTTATCACGCTGATAAATGAAAGATACCAAAACCATTTTTAACAATCCTGTGTACTCTGTTAATATTAGTAGAATCGATTGGGATTTTTGTGTTGAGATTTCAACTCAGCAAAATACCATTTTATTTTCTTAAATCGTGCCAATAATACTTGATCCGGTCCATCTAAATTAAACTTCTCTCCGTTAGAAACGATAAGATGTTCCCATTCTTTGGTACGTGACATGTGTTTTTGTGCGAACTCGAGGCGGACCTCTTTATGATTTACTTCAAGTATTGGTTTCTGTAGCATTTTCGTTCACTTACATTGCCCAGAACTTTGTAGTTACTTGTAAGTCTGTACGAAGATGCACTTCTCAGTTATTTATGACAGTTTTCATTAACAACGAACGTTGTTTTTTCTTTCTTGTATGAAAACCTGTAGGACGGATCCGACCATAGTTTTCATTTAAATTTATGTAATTATGTAATAGCAGTAATAACAGTTCGTGATCTATTCTTTTGTTTGGCAATTGTAGTATTTGAACATCTCTGTATAAGTTTCGATTGATGCCTTTTCCTTGTTTGTTAATACCTTTTTACGTAGCATTTCAAACAAAATGAATCGATTTATAATATTGCAATTTCCACGAGAAAGTAGATTAATTCCACACTTATATATCTAATTGCATCTTGTTAATGTTCAGTACACAGGAGCTAAATACAAATTAAGTGGTTTTATAGAAATTTCACATTCGAATATCATATCAGGCAACAAAATTTAAATAAACAGTAAACGTGAATACTCCAGAGGACGGATTACATATGTTCATGTTTAGAATCAATTAAGCATAATTGAAGACTAAGAAAGGGTAATATAATTGACACTAAATTTCAATGGCATATCAAGATATAGTTGACTTTATGGAAATTTCAAGAAATATACACTCATCCACAAAGTATTCGAATTCACGTCACTTCAAATTCTATTCCTGGTTATGAAAGAATTATGAAAATCTTTTTATTTTATACACTACATATTTACACCATTGATATTTCAAAACATATTTTGTAATTTTTATCTTCGCCGTAACGATACACATTTGCGATGTCCAGCTTCAGAATTTTATTATTTTCTTACTCGGTATTAGAAACGTAAAATATTTGCCGGTTGCGAATGCGTTAATAAAATATCTGTATCAAACAGAATAAATTGTGAAATTTCGCTATACAAACTTCCTTCCTTACACCACTTTACTATTAACTATCTTTCTGATTTATTTATGTCAGGTTTGTTGCAATTATGTCGTTATATTATCAGAAAAGAAGATTGAAAAATACTCAAAAGATTTGTAGAAGTGTTATTCTTAGAAATTTCAGGTAGAGTTCGAATACCTTTGTGACTTGACGATGATGCGTGTTTATAATAAATACATTGTAAATATTCTATACATCGTTGAATTAATTTCTAACTTTACCTACACAATCTTCAGTCATACACCTTAAAATTTATACCATATTGTTTCGATTTATTTATTCAGTTCAATATGGATATTTTATTAATTAAATATTCCAAATGCAAGCATTCGAATCCTTTCTTGAATGAATATATGTATTGCTGATCGACATTCAGTCATACACGGAGTTGCTTTTAGTCACTGCACGAATACTTTTTACACCCACTGTATGACACGACGTGCGTCGTGGACGCAGCCTGATTCGTCGGCTTCCGTGCAGATCCATCCATCGCGACAGGACGCGAGCCTTCTGCACTTCCGGTAGCCGCGCGTGCCTATCGAGCATCGCAAGACGCTTTCCCTGTAGCAGACTCGAAAGCCCTTCCCTCGACCAACGACAAAACGGTCTTTGTACGGATCCTGCGACGTATCGTTTTACTCTCTCCGGTTTTTCTTTCCAATAGTGATCGATGGTGCTCTGCTTCTCGAGGCGAACGATTGAAATTCCACTCACGCAAACCGGGAGCCACACGCGTAACGATTTATCGTGCAACGAATCGTACGTCGAGTTGCAACTCTGGGCATAGTGGGAGTCATAGATGCAACGATTCCTTCGGCGTGGTTATGAACAACTACTTGAAACAGTGGCATTTAAAGTGAGGTTGAACGAAAGTTTTAAATTTTATTTTGTCGTTCCAGGTTAAGTTGAGGACCTTCTTCGAGAAGCCTTTGGTCATTGAATTGGAAAGTTTCGGGTTAATAAGAACAACATTATGATATTATACAGGGTGTCTCAGCATCTGCGGTACAACCAAGAAGGAGGTGATTCTACATTACAAAAACAAATAAAAAATAAGGAGTAAAATTTGTTTCATTTGAGGTTTCGTTCTCGAGACAATCGGTTTTGAATATACACTAAATCCGTAGGCAGAAATAAGTAATACAGCACATCATCTTGATACTAATGATATTAGTACTACTTATAAATGACATATGACTTGTATCGAGATCCATCCATCTAAATCACAGTTACGTGGACGCGAACTCGCTGAAGATTCAAAACCGATTTTCCCTAGAACGAAACCTCAAATGAAAACATTGTATACTTTATTTTCGATTTGTTTTTTTATGCAGAATCACCCCCACATTGGTTGTACCACCGATGCTGGGACACCCTGTATAAATGACAAATTATTATGTTGTTATATAGATTTTTCACATCACAACGAATGAGCAAATAATTACAAAATTCAGCGTTGCCTGGACGAAGCTGTTTAAGCCTGGTCTAAATGTTTGACTCGACTTTTACTCTTTTAGGGAAAGTTAGTGCCTTTACCGCTCATCTTATTTCGAAATTAAAAATTGTTTTCAATAATCATTGACATTTGAACAGTACCTATGCATATTATTGTATTATGCAACCTTTACAGGAAGTGCTGATTATCGGATCACAAAAATAGCTGTAACTCGACAATAACGTCAAATAGGGCACGCGTTTGTAAGAACTTTATTCATTATTACTACATCCTGCGCGACATGCATCCGTACGTCCTAAAGGAATTATGAAACAATAGTTATTTAATCGACTTACGATGGAAAGGTTGGATTAATACGCGTAAACGTCTAACGAGGGGACCACGCGAAGTGTTACGCATCGATTTTAACCCTTCGATAGATGAGCGGGGGACTGCATGACCCCTGCTGAAGTACATCGTATGATGCTGCCTAATATAGATTAGCTGTTTTATAATAAAGTTAAATATAATCGTGTATACTATTTACAGGATAACGATAAGAAAATAATGGTATTTGTTCATAATTAAACCAACAAAATTTGGAGTTAGACCAGTGAGTTCAACCCTTTTTGGTCTAAACAGCCACTTTGTCAGACTTGCTTTTTAATTCTCCCTTCTTTAATTTTTTAAAGCTGAGAATTGCACGATAATGGTCGACATAATGTTGATCAGGTTTAGGATAGGCGTTAGTAAGACATAATCAAAGAAATCTGGATGGAACAAAAGTAAAATAATATTGATTATTTATAATTTTAACTTAGGCTACAAAGAAATAAGATACACGAAAATAATATACATATTATAATTTTAACTTAATATAAAAATAATAAACTGGATGAAAGTTTAAGTTTTAGTAAGTAATTTGGTGTTGAAGATATTTACAAAGTTTAATAATATTTGATTTTAATTTCGAGACATATAATTTTAACTCAACTTCTTTGTTTATTGTTCGTCAGAATCTTAGAAACAGCACTGCAATCTTTCAACTGAATATGATGTTGGAAACACAATAATTGAACCTATAATTCACATATTTACGATTCATTCACACAAAGTGACCATGGCCTTCTAAAAGTAGGCAGACAAGTAATCGACCACTTTAAAATCTCAATCGCCCACGTTGTGAAACAATGAGTCTTGCTCATTGTTTCACAATGAAAACGTTCCAAGTAAATTATTTGTGGAAGTCATGACCATGACAACGGTTATTTCCAAAACTACTTAATCATTTTGTCATTTCAAGTACAAAATGATTATTTCGAAAGTCACTTCATGAGATAATATGATGTAAATATGTTCGATAAACAAAATCATCGAGAACTAAGATAATCTCACAATTAAAATACTATTTCAAATGTAGCCAAGATAAAATGCCAACACTGGTGATTTTCTTCATCGTCGTCTCCGTGCCTCGAACATTGCGACTCTATTATTCGTCGAGTATGCGAATCGCGCGAATATATGCATGTCGGAACTTTCGATAAGCTGTGGACAAAGACTAATTTTCTATGCAGCGGAACATCCTGGGAATCGAGTTTCGTCGTTACTCGCCAAGATCCCGGCTTGGAATAAGATGGCGGAGGAAGTAGGGCGCGGTGGGAAGTGGAAACTGGGCGAGACTGGAAATTGATATGAAAGAGTCTCTTCCGGGGACAATTAGGTGGCGGGATTGGCATCGTCTTCGGTGCCACGACCTGATGCCGAGTGTCATGTGACTCGCAACACGTACACTACGTGTACGTACACACGTACAAGAGGCTCGAGACTTTGGATAATTGGAGACGAGGCTTTTCTCGGGTTTAACTTCGTTGCCGCCTCTTACGCCTGCTCGTGCCACTTCCGCAGTCTTTTTAGTCGTTCGCGCAACCGACGACCCGTCTCCTTTTTCCCACGAATGTAACGAGATCACGAAATTAACCCGTCCACCGTGAAACGACCAGCCAAGGAAGATTTCTTTCCGTCCCGCCATCCCTTGTCCCTCGATTCTTTCCATTTCCCGATTAACGCCCACGATTGCGAATCGCCGTGTCGCACAGTGCGGCAATTAGCGAGGAGAAGATATCGAGAAATCGAATATTCGCGACGGTGACCTTATCGAAGTCTTGTTAACCTTAATGATTAGACCTTACTGAAATATTGTAGAGTATGATTTTTTGTGACATTCAAGGCCGAATGTCAAATAAGGGTGTTTGGGTGTAGATGACGAAAACCTGAGGAAACCTAAGAGAGCGACTGCTAGGTGCCAGATTGGGAATGAATGATAAGAGTGTGTGTTATGTGTACATACATAATGATTGTTTCGAAGGAATGCATACAGTATGTAAGGGTAAAAATGCCTGGACGAATCCAAGAGTTTAGTTTTAAATCAGAGAGCGAAGCGTAAGATCAGCGAAAGTCAGATTGTCAAACTGTGTGTACGACTAAAGGTCGATTCAGACTATACGACACGTACCGGCATCGACACGACAAAACATTAAAACACGCGTTTTAATGGAACTATTCACACTTAACAGACACTGACCTGAACGTTCTGTCAACGGGAATAGTGTGAATAGTTCCATTAAAACGCGTGTTTTAATGTTTTGTCGTGTCGCTGCCGGAACGTGTCGTATAGTCTGAATCGACCTTAACAGCGAAGGCGCTATTTTAGTTCGTATCTATACCGACAATAGTTCAACTATAATCCTGCATCATCATTGTAGCAATAATACCATTCATTGCCATTATTTAATAAAATCCTACAATATTAGGTAGAAAGGCCAAGTTTCATGCCACCTTTTCTTGTCGTTGATCTATAAGTTTCGTTTACCGTGACCTAACCGTAACACGCGTCAACAGGCAGGACCATCAGGCGATGACCTACCAGTGACTCATACCAGCAAACGAGAGCATCATCCACTGACCCACCAGGAGGGTCACACCGAGCGTGAATATGTTAACCTAATTATGGCTTGCGTTCTATGTACAGGGTTCGCTAAAACTAATGGCCCAAACTTCGGATACATACATTATCTGTCGACACGAGCAGAAAAGTGTTAGCAGACCTCAAGGAAATAGGTCTGATGATATATATTTTCTTAGCTGCAGGGAATGACAACAGGTGTTCGAAGTGGTCCTCGTTTATTTCAATATACAAGATTATGCCTCGACTTTAGAATTTTAAATTTCTCGTTTACTTCTCGGATAACAGTAAGAGCAAGATACGATGATTGGCAGGAAAAGTACTTTAGGCTATGAAAGCAATAGGCGATGGTATATGTGCATTTAAAAACTTTTAAATCGTTTAGTTCGTAGTCTCCTTTAGGAAGTAAATTGACACATCTTGTAACTTGCATCTTGTTAAATTCACAATTCAGATTGTCCGATAATTTAGATATCAAACTAATCCTCACGGATTGAAAAATGTAATCACCTCTAGAACAAGATTTACATGTATACACACAGTCAATTCCATAAATATTCGTATCCTCTATGTGTTTTAAAGAAATTTGTGTAAATTAAATAATAGGTTTGATGTTCTCATATAAATGTTTAATTATAAATATACATATTGTAAGTCATAACCTTATTTATATACATGTTTATAACGAAACATTTATTTGATAACATTAAACCTATCATTTAATTTCAATAGACATAGAAGGTGCCAATATTTACGGGACTGACTGTATGCATACACTATTACAATTCTAGCTCCAATTCTGTTTATGTAAAAATTTGTTATCATAAACACATAAAGAACAGGCGTTTGTAAATCTGCGTCGCTGATAGCGATCGTGTAAAAAAAATATTTTGTCGCAAGATACTACATATATTAAACAGAAATATATAAATTCTTTGATCAGTTTACATTTTAATTTAATTTAAAACGCAAGCATAATTCATCATCGTTGTATTCTTTTGGAGTGATCCGTAGCATGTGTTTAAGTAAAAGTTCAAAATTAGAAGTATCCGTAGGGGCATGCGACGTTAATCAAATGTTTGGAGTAAGTTGGAGTCGGAGGAGGGACATTTCGCGGGCAAGAGTCGATTCAAGTCGCGAAGGTACGCGGGGAACAAAGCCTGGCCACGAGCAGACGGGGGTGCGGGTAGCGCGAGGAAAAAAGGAACGAAAAGGAACAACAGCAGGAGCTGAGGTGAAGGGAAGGGAAGGGAAGGGAAAAGGCGGTAAGAGCAAAATGAGACGAGACCACTCCGCTTACCGGCTGCCGTTCTTTCTCGTTCGCGACGCTACTATACTTTTTGTCTTCCACGACGCGCCGTGGCTCCTCACGGGGTTCTACGAGTAGTTTAGAAGAGATCGTTAACGCCGCTGAATGCACCGGACGAAAAGGACGGACGATGATGGGAGAACCAACAACCAGAAGCGTCGCATCACTGCGATGAATCGGAAACTCAGAGTCGATTTTGCGACATTTCCATTGTGTTGCGTAGCAGAATTTCCCAAACGCCCGGAGAGACGTCGTTAACCCTTGCGTCAATAAGCAAAATGTTCGTGGTCGTTCGATAATCCGATTGCGAGTACCCGGACTGGCATGTCGTAACAGATGTTTCGCGAATATGGAGAAATGGATGGGCGTGCAATTAATTCACAAGTACATGTGGCCATATTGTAAATTTGTCGATGGATCGTAACTTCATCGAGGTCCTAGAACCGGTCATGGAAACGATTGACAACATCATGTTGATTAATAAAATGTTTTCATTGTACTGTGATGCCATAGCAAATATTTTTGACATTCTTTTGAAAAACAAGATGGATAATAATCCAATAGCTTTTATATGTTAAATAGCTAGTCATCTTAATTAAACATCCGACGGAGCCTTGTCACGTAGGACAAATTTTCCCCAAAAGGTCATGTACGCCGAAGGGTCTAGCAGGATTAGGATAGGCAATCGGCTCCCACCCCAATTTTCATTGCTATTATGTGTCGTGCAATGCTTTTGACCTAAAACGTCATCTCACAAAGTTTCAGACCGTTACCCCCTTGTTTAAGGGTAATATGAGGGTACCCTTAACTTTAATATTTTTTTTCTCGGTTACTATTTCAGATATTTTAATTCTACAATAACGAAAAAATTCGTACTTATAAACTGCAGCTTACATATTTTTTCCAGTGTATTCTTTTAATTATTAAGGATAGAAAATAAATAATTTATTTTTTGCGGGTGGTAATTGCAAACAACCCTGTGAGTGACACCTACCAAAAAAATCAGAAATGATGATCCGTTATTTAGTTGACACATGTAAAAGTTTCAGAACGGTCGGAGTCCTGGAACATGGTTAAATAATTAAAAAGAAACAAAAATCCTATGTGTTACGCTCCGTCCGTTGGGCTGAAGTAGAGTGAGATCATAGTCAGACACACTACGCGCATCGTTACAGCTATGCATACGACAGGGGCTGCATATGTTTACTACACAGTCTAATAGCTTATAAAAAAATGAATCCATCGAGGTTCAATATGTTGACCTTCACGTGACACTTTAGTTCGGTTCATATTGCCAGTTTTGTTTTTTTTTTAATTATTTACAACTAAGTTACAATCCATCGAGCGACGCACAGCGCGTGTTTTTAAACAATGTCTAGATATCGTTTAAGAAATAATAAACAGAATATTTTTAAGGAAAGTTTTATGATATTAATTACAAAATTGTCGAAACTGGTTGCCTCCCTGCCCGTATGCATAGCTGTAACGATACGCGTAGTGTGTCTGACCATTATCTCATTCTACTTCAGCCTATTGCACGGAGCGTAACGCATGGGATTTTTGTTTATTTTTAATTATTTAACCATGTTCCAGGACTCCAATCGTTCTGAAACTTTTACACGTGTCAGCTAAATAAACGATCATCATTGGTGATTTTTTTAGTAGGTGTCACTAACAGGGTTGTTTGCAATCACCACCCGACAAAATAAATTATTTATTTTTTACCCTTAACTCCTAAGCTAATCTCCTAAGAAGAAAATTACTACACGTTGTCACATCTCTTGTTGCTCCTTTGGATGGAAAATTAATTAGGCAACGCCGTGGCACGCGGAGGGGAAACGATTGCTCTCGCGATCGTGATAGAAATCGACGTGCCAGGAATTGTCGCGAGTACAGGATGTCTATCGCGAGGAGGTGGTTTTGAACGATGCTGAGCGACAGGGCTGTTAATTACCGCGGCAGCCGCCGCCGTCGGGTTTTTTCTCGTCGGTTGCGCCACGATTTGACGAAAGAGTAAACGGCGTAACGCTCTGTCGTAGTTAAAGAGCGTCGCGAGCGTCGATTCGAATTTTATGGAAAGGGACTCGCAACGAACGTACCGCGGTGGAGAGTAAATGAATGGCAAAAGAGAGACGACAGAGAAGAAGAGACGTGCTTTCCGTACCTGCGGGACGGGATATAAAAAGAGTCGCGGCAGCGACGCTGGGCGTCGCGCGTCTACCGACGCGATCGACGAGATCGACACGCTTACCAAAGGGAGCGGAAACGAAAGCTTTTCGCATCTGAGGTAGGTCTATGGTTTTGTCCGTTAAAGAAGATTATTATTATTTTTCTTGATTTATTTGGCAAGTGGACGGGTCACCAACCCTCCAACCTTTTCTTTACACAGTAGATACCCGTATATCGCGTTTACCCGTTGCAAAATCTTTGGGAGTATATAATGTATAAAACAGGTATTCTCTCAATGCAGCTAAATTTTTCTTTTTAAATTTGTAGATCAACGATGAACCAAGAATGTCCACTTTTCAGATGTGTTTCCTTAAGGTCTATTTACACATATCCGTATCATGTCAGTTTCGTAATGTTCCATCAGTGTCAGTGATTTTAAATATTCTTCTGTCGTTTTTGAGTGGGCATGTTCACACACGTCCGACACAGCTCCGTGATGTTATTGATACGGTACGGATACGGAACTGTCACGTTGCGGATATGTGTAAATAGACCTTTAATCGACCAACAGAGTCGGCTTTATAATAATATAGTGATTCATATACCTAACTTTGATAGATAGTTCAAAAGTAACAGGGAACGAATTGACCAGCATTACACTCTGATCCTATAAAACATCTGGAGTACAATTATGTCCCAAATATATGACGCGATTCGTTCCAGGTTTCGAGCTTCGAATAAGTGTCCTAGAAAACTTAATTGACATCTTCGTTCAGTAATTAACGCCCATGTCACTTGACATCATTCGGAACTACTTCCTCGCAGTAGACATCAAAATCGCACGAGCAATCGTTCTTCTGGAACTACGGCAGCGCCTAATTAATTTCCGAAGCGAAAGGGGAACAAGGGGCCCTCCCCCTTGGCGGCGCTTCCCGGTGAACGCCTCGCCACGGGATAATGGTATCTCGTATTCTGGGTCGATTCGGTTCGATTCGAGTCACGGGTCGAATGGAAAGAGCATGAGATTCGTAGAGCCTGAGATTTGTGGAGTTGGAGATTTGCAAGGCTTAAGATCATGAGAGCAAGAGAGGATTCGGGAGTGATGGTGCTGTTAAACGCAAACGAGCAAAGTTCCTCGTAACTAGAGAATTAGTAAGTTACATCATCGCCTCTTTTCCTGAAAATAAAACGAGACCTCTAAATGTTACGGAGACGAGAATTTGTTCTCGGAATTGGTCGAATTTGATTGGGCCAGTTAAGGGGGATGAAGAACGAGAAACAACACCAAGGCTTCATTCTACTAGATTATTTAGTTATTCGAAGCGTTGGTATAAACTAATGGTAGTTGAAAGAAATATCGGAAACTGTTCAAAGAAGTAAGAAGTATTCAAACCTATCGAAGTGCAACAATTACGAAAGGAAAAGCGATCAGATTCACGGAAAATTAGCAATTTCGTATCCTCTAAAACTCGATATTAATACCAAGTTTATTTAGGTTAATTGAATCCACGCCTTTAGTAGCATTTCCTAGCAAATGCTTAGTCAGGAAGATAATGGTATCTCGCATTCTGGGTCGATTTGCGTCACGGATCAAGCGGAAAGACCACGAGTTCTGATTTCCGCGTCGCGTTTCGGAAATCGACGATCGCGATCGCCGATTCATCTCGGTTATTCGCGTCTTGTTTCTCCTACGCGGCGCGTTCTTTTTTTAATCGAGGCGACCGGGTACAGCGAACTTTTGGAGCGTGAAGGAACGCGAGAGACTGCTCGCGTCCACCCGAATGCGCTTTCCACGGGTCAAGGACAATTCTAGCGCGTCGCATCGCTTACCAGGCCGAGAAAAGGTTTATTTTTAAGCTGTCAACCAGTCCGTGTGAGCTACTAGAGGTAGAAAGTTTAAATATGTGCGCAACAGACAACGATCGGGGCGTTGGTCTGCGTGTTTCTTTTTTCACTGAACTCTCCCCTAACGCAAATTATTATTATTACTAGACTGTGAATCTTTATGCATTTAAAGGAAATTTGAATGTGCAAGAAACTACAAAATGCAAACAATATGCAGGAATATAAAAAAGATTAAAAGTAAAGTTCATGTTATAATTTGCTGAATAAAATAAATTCCTAATTAGGTTCAATGTTTGTAGGCACGTTCACGAAGATTTTATTTTACATAAAGATTCGCAGTCTAATTATTACAATATAAGAAAGTGAATAGATCATATGGATGGACTACAGCGCACATCTTGTTAGTTTACTTTTAATGATTTTTGAGAAAAGTAGGTTTTAAGATTCAATGGTACTTTAAAATTGAATAGATAATTTAGGTGTTATATTAATTATTTTATACATTTGTCTAAAGTTTATCGTGCTCCGCTGTCACTTTAATTTACAATTTCCTATGTAAAAATTTCTATAAAAATAGTAAATATCTTATACTTGACATGTACTTGAGGAAGTTCTCTGGCAAGAAGAGCCAAAACGTTGTATTAACGCTTTGAACTCCTAAGGGTAACTGTATTGCTCGGATACTTATACGCGACCTACTATAAATAATAATACAAGAAATATATTATTTCCCGTAAATTATGTTACTTTATGTACATTTATGTTTGGTTGATAGAAATTTCAAGTTGCAAAAAGAATTAATAAATCTCTCTGCACGCGTTTCTGAATGCTTTAACGAACCAACATGGAAGAAATGGTTGCCTTTCCATTTTTAATTGAAAGAAGAGCAATCAACGTTTCGCTAATTACCGTTGAATTAAAAGTGTTTCGCGAAATTAATTCAATGTTTCACCCAGATTCTGTCGAAAAGCTTGGCAGTACCAACAAATTTCGCTTTGGACGCGATTAAGATTTAATAAACTCCGACTTTAAACGCCGAAAACAATTAATAGTCGACGAAAAGTAAAAGCTGAGAGCTTTTTTCCCAGTCCTTGTAATTAACTCGACATGTTCGAATCTGTTCCGGATCCGTAACACGCTAATTGCAGTAAGCTCTAACTGGCGCGAGAGGACGAGCGTTTACCGATGCGCTCGCGGCACGGATACGCCTTCGTCGGGTCAAGGACACTCGTTGAATCGCGTCCGACGTTTTCCTGCCGAGAGTGTTTAACTCCCTACAACTGAAATTATATTTGACTTCTGAACAAATTATAAAGGATTTTCCAAAATCACTGCGAAAGAATTCAGTCCACATCTCGATGTGACTTTGATTACAAAATAAAGTATATGGCACATCCTCTACACGTCGATATCTCCTCAGGTCTTGCTCAGATTTTTTCAAAAAATTTTATAGTATCGATAACTTATATGCATGTACAAACCATCACGCCAAATTTATTATTTGTTTATATACCTATTCCGAAACACCAAGAAAGACAGTGACATACATGTATACGTAAGTGCACGCATTCATTAATCGATTTCTTCGGTGTTGCACAGTGCTTCGATTTAGGCGAATTAGCCGAGGAAAACTGATAGTTCATTTTCATAAGAAAAAATTATAAATTACATTTGACAGTAATGGTGACAAGATGAATTAAAATGATTCGACTCGATATTCTTACGTTGCAATATACAAAATAACTTACACATTCAACGAAGGCGAATTTTTATTCATCTCGACAGCTTTACTGTAAAATATGATTTTTGAATTTGCGTAATGGATTTGTTTGCGTTAATTTCTTATTTACATTTTAATAATTTACGTTATAGAATATATATGCTTGAAAAGTGCTCTCAACCCCGACATCGATGACGAAACAATATTACATAATAATTTGTTTTTTAAGGCCAAAGGAACAGAACACCAAACGTAGTCGTTACATACTCGAGTATTTAAAACAAATACGTACATTACTTTTTTTCAAGACCAAAGTAGGTTTCGCTAAAAACGGAGTAATAGTTTCGTTTAGCCAGCACCTGTAATCGAAGCACGGCGTGCTGTCGTCGACGTCGACGTCGCAGACACGGAGAAGAGTCGTCGAAACGCACAAAGAGTAGAGCGAACGACGTCGGCGTCGGGGAGAAAACTTGGCGAGTTGCACGCGCTATTATTTAATGGAATAGCCCGCGGGGGGAGGATAAAAGTTGGCAGGGAGGCCGGCGGAAGAGGAAAGGCGGAGCCGCGAGTGCAGAACCTGTTCTGGACCGCGGAACGGTCTCCGTCGTCTAGTTACATTTTCCAGATCGTTTTACGACGCGCGTCCTCGAGTCGTCCGAAAATACGCGTCTCCTATCGATTATCGGTATCGAAAGAAGCGCGTACGAAAATATCTTGGCGCGGGAACGGAACACTCCACGCTCGCTGCGAGAACAAACTTCTCCGACATCGTTTCCAGGATGCGAGGCACTCACTTGCTCTTCGAATAAGAATCCGCGACGGAGATCGATTCGACCGATCTCGCGGTGGACTGGTTCGAAACTCACGCTCGACGGCAGAGATGGGCAAAATTCTTATCTAGAAGAACATTTCGAATAACAAATTAAAGATGCGCAACTTCTTATTCGTTGTTTGTGCAATTAACCGTTGGAGAGGTATGCATGAACGCATATATGCGTATGGAGAAAGCTATCGGTGTGGACGGTGGAAGCATATAAGCGTTCGAGTCGCAATTGTTAGTATTTACCACGTTTTTTGTTATATTTATCAAGTTAAAATATTTAAATTAACATTTAATTGATAAATGATTAATTAGAGGTGCACAACTTTTGTCTCCTTATTTGCGAAATAAATAGTTTCCCAGAATAAATAATAAAAAAAAGATGATTACAATAATGGAAGACAAGTTTTAATTCGTCTTTTGTACAATAAAAATAACGAGTCCAAATTCTGAAATTATATTACACGTTAAACGGACAAACGCAATAAAATTATATTTCGCGAATAAACGCATCCTCAAGTGACTAATGAAAGGAAACTGTTGGTCCCTTACTTGGTTAACAAAAATTGTCAATCCCAACTGTATAAAATGACATTCCACGTTGAACGAACACACTGCTCGGTTGGACAAACGTTGCGAATAAATTGCTACACGGTGTTTACATTGGTAAAACAAACGAATAAAATTTTGCCCATCTCTGCTCGACGGCAGCTTTGCACAGTCGAGGAAACGCGACGGGACGAGACGCGACGCGATATCCAAGAGCCAACCGACTCGCCGTCCGCATGCACACTGACACCGACGCCGACGCTCCCTCGAAGCTTGCACCGCGAAACCCTCTTCCCCCTCTCCACGCGTCCCCGCGGAGTTGAGCGTTTCCCTCGCGCTCCCTAGCGCTCGCTGTTCCTTCCCAACTTGCACTCTTGCGCGCCAGGCGTACTCCAACTGACTCGCGTAGCTGTCCAATCACCCTTATTCTGTCTTCTCTTCTTCTCTTTCCGTATCCGCCGCCAGTCCGTGCTTCTTCCTCTATTTCGCGTTTTCCAGCTCGAATCTCTCTTACAGGATTACCGCGGTGTCTCTTGGTCGTCGCTTCGAACCTCGAACGACGCTTCTCTTCCCCGAGCTTAAGGCCGTTTCGAATTAAAATAACAAAATTTATTTCACCCTCGGTGGTCTTTCAAGTGAAAAAAGAAGGTTGGTTTTAAGAACGAGTACGAGTGCTTCTACAACTGGGGGCTCGTGTACCCTTGAAAGACCGCAAAAGCTCTCGGAAGAAGAATTATAAAGGATTTTCCTAAAGGAGCTTTAAAACGTTGATCTTTAATAACAAAGTACATATCTTTAATTTTGATCATGTGTAATTTCATTTAAAATAAAAACGTCGTATATATATGTATATATCATTTATGTTTTATTGAAAAACAAAATCCTGAAGGCTCTTTTCTAGAATCCTTTATGTCGTGTAATAAGGGACTGTTAAGCGATTAGATCACCTTGCTACTCTTTATTGTTTACGAGACAACGGTTAACAATTTAAAGTCAGTTTTCCCGTGAAAAAATAATGAACCGTGAAAATTACGTGAAAATAATGAAAAGTCCATTATCCGATACGCAGTGTTATGAATACTATTTACCTGTATCAAGTTTGATGTTGATCGATTAATACGAGTTGCAGTTACAGTGTATACCGCTTTAAAAAACAGAGTTGCAAGAACAATGCGTTTAAAGTTTCATAATGTAATTGTGCGCGTGCAGCCCTCTGGCTAACAGGCTGTAGCTTTTTTAAAGATAAGAATTTCGATTAGAGGAATCACTTGCATACTATGTATCTCTTTCACTTTTTGTTCTCTTTCTTTAGAAAGTCCTAGATGATATCGACAACCTCAAAATCATAATTGATTAATCGACAAACACAATAAAAAATAATAACAATAATGATGTAAATATAATATTTTGTAATGCATGCAAGGCATGCAAAGAACTACACATATTCACGTTTGACGAGAGTTGTAATTACAAGTCACTTTAATTACATTAAATACAGTTTCGTTTCTAATAAAACCGTTAAAGCGTCGAAACATTGACTTTATCGTAACTCATTCTATAAATAAACCAAATGTACATAAGACTCAAAGAATATATTAATACATATACCCTTTGAAAATAACCAGAAATATACTGGCTTGGAAACTTATACGTAGATCTTCAACGTTTTCCGTCTAGAATGATTTTCCTAGAATAACATAGACTGCTTTACAAAGAAGGAGGAAATATTAGGTGTAGGAATTAATTATTTGTTTCTACCTTCAATTGTTTATAACTGTAATTTTGTTACATTTAATTAGCAACCTTTTAAATTTTCAACCTAATGACTACAGTTTATCTACATTTTCATATGAAGTTCAATAGGCAACAAATTTTGTTTATTGTTGCTCTCCTAACAAACTACAATTGTACTTGATAATTATTAGGCGTAGAAATTAATTCTTCACCTTAACATTTAATTATTCATAACTAGTTTAACCAGAAATATTTACCCGCCATTTTGTTACACTTACGCACTAAGTTTCATAGCAATGAAACAACAAATAAATTGCTTCTACATTTGGTCCTTCAACTATATGTGCTCTTTTAGAATCTGTAACTGAAAGAACATTAATATAATTGTATAGTTTTTCTTTATAGATAAATGGTAGTTTACCTTTGAAAGATACAGAATTAATTTCTACACCTAATAAAATAATTCAGTACAACCTAAATTATTGTAGGATTTTCTTTTTGCCATAATCAAGGTAACCAATCCATGAAATGCAAATTGGTATTCACGCAGAGAAAGAACTTTCTGTTGTCGGAATCTCCTAACATCTTAATCGTCTGCGTTAGCCCGCGACGCCGCAGTAGAATTATGCGCCACGCATGTGCGTAGTCAGACAATTGGCGTCAACTACGTCGCAATTGAATCATCTTCGTTTTACTTTCGCAAGCGAACGGAAGCTCGTTCAGCCGGTCGTTTCATAACCGTGGTGGGGGGTAGAGAAATAATCGGTTCCTTGTCTTTTATCTCGTTGGTTGCGTTCGTTGTTCCTCGCGAACGTCGCTGACGAGGCTTTACCTTCGATTTATACATCCGCCTATCTGTCTGTGTCCCTCTGTCTCTCTGACGCTATTGTTTCACCCTCGACGCCTCGGACGCGAAATTCGAAACCAGACGGAAACAACCGCAAGGATTTGTTTCCTCTCCTCCCATTTCAGAGATTACACGCCGCGTCATTCTATGTTCCTTCTCGACTTGTCCTTCACTGTTTCTCTCGTGACGTGTTAACGGGATCCGTTTGTCCCAAATGGAATTATATAGTTTCTCGTATGTAGACTATGCGTATAGATCTTTATGCGAAAAAAAACTTTGTAAATGTACCTACAAAAATTGAACCTAAACAGGAATATATCTTATAGTCTAATTATATACATTCTGTATATAAATTCTGATAGAGCGTTTCAAAAGTAATACAAGTTTCGAATGCAAGTATTCTTATACTATTAGTATTGTTTCGAGGTGGATTTCATCTACCTATATATTGGAATAATTAGGTTGTAAATATTATTATATTCATTTAAATGTATAATTAATTTTAAAGAATAATTTTGTTCAGCATACGTACCACCACTTGTTGTCACACTATATCTCATATAATAAATACTTTTCTATAATTTAGAAACATAATTCACTTTCTCTGCGTTGCTTGCTTGGTTAATTTTTTAACAGTGTTCAGGCCATACAAGCCTATTTTACTTTTTCTACAATATTTGCTCCATCACTTACAAAACATCGTGGCTTGGTGAAACTTGGTTTCTGTTCATTACAAACCGTATTTACATACTTTTCTCGCCTTTTACATGTATATTATCACTCTATTTTCTTTTATCGATCTTTTCTTTGGCACCCTAAGAATTTTCTCTGCGTTCATTTTATCAATTAATCAGCAATCGTGAAATAAGAAAATTGTGTTTACCAACTTGTTTCATACATTTGAAATTACATTTGGATCAAATGAACTCTTGATATAGTGTCCTAAAGTAGCAGCAATATCTGTATCTAGATTGTTGATATTCTTGCCTAATTTAAAAAGTCGATGCGTAACACTTGATGCGGTACCCACGCGAGAATAGACCCGACACGGAAGTCTGCGGCAGCCATCGACCACCAGGCACCCAACCCGCAGCACAGTATTTTATTTCGCGTCTTTCTCTATCTACGTGTTCTCCTGGCGAGTCGAGGCGCGGCGGGGCAAACCACGTCGGAGATCATATTCTCGAAGGACCTCGTGAACGAGGACAAAGGACTGAAAAGAGCCAGTTCCTAGCAGGCAGGAACGTTGGCGCGAATCCAAGATTCGGTTCGATAGCTCGCAGCTTCCGCTGGCTGGTCCCTGCGACGCGAACGATCCTGACTCGATGCTAGGCGAGTTTAGTCAACCGATGATTCCCAATGATAAGCGCATACTGTACTAATAAGGCATTCGAACCAAATTACGAATTCGTCGTTTCTAAAAGTTTGAAAAGTGACTATTTAGTCGTTTAGTTTAAAAAAATTCCAAACAAAGTGTGTGTGTTCATGATAACCTTTTTGAAGAACTGTAAGCTAAGGGCATAAATATTATAATTTAAGTCCGGTATCATTAAGTAGAAGTTTAAGATTACTCATAAGTAGCAATAGTTTAATGTACAAACCATTATAACAAGTTAATTATGTCCTTTCTTACTCCTTGTACTCAATTTTTATAAATCTCCATTGAGATTTAAAATAAATTAAAAAAAAAAAGTGTGTGTGTTCCAAAGGAGGAGCATACATAGGCGCCCTCGAGTAGTAGGTTCAAACAGCTTGGCTGACTATAAAAAGTCAATTATGTATGTATATATTGGAATCCAGTAACGAAATAAAATCCGAAGTCCCGCACAAGTAGACGAAATTTTTTAATTCATTAAATGAATTTTTTAAAAATATTTTCTTATGGAGAATGACAAGACAAATTCTTTTTATGTTTACAATTTATTCATTTGACGTTTAATTTCTGAAATAAAAGTTTAAAACTTAAAAGTCGCACCTTGCGCCTTGAAGCATGGTTGTTGACGACGACGGTATCTTATAACTAAAACTCAATTTCAGTCAATTGTGTAGGAATTGATTTGCAAATTTCTGAAAAGCTCCTTCGAACAATAAGGAACAATTATCTCACTGGAAGTTGTTTCCAACGCAAACTTCCCTCGATATTATTTAACGATGAAAATAAAACGCATCGTTAGCTGGCAATTACTCATTTACAATTTAATATTTACAAACAGTAATAGATTTTCGGCTTTTTGATGAGTTGGTAGATATCGCTGGATCCTACTACGTATCTGTACAAAATTTCAAAGATTTTAGATAACATTCGGCCAAGTTACAGCGATTTATATTTTAAAATCTAATTGAATTTTGGGGAAAAAGGATTTCTAAGTTTTCATTTTTTACTTTTGAAAGTAAAAGTCGGATGAATAAACTGTGAATATAAACAAGTTTCGTCTTGTCATTCTCTATAAGGAGATATTTTCAAAAAATTGACTCGATGAATTTAAAAATGTTGTCTACTTGGGCAAGGCGCTTGCACTATGAGCGCGAACCTGGCAGTAGTATGTCCCGTTGAACTATGGGCAAAAATCGTCCCGCGATCAATGGATTAATAGCTGGCAGAATGTTTAGGCCACGTTTTACCCGCTCACCGTGGTGGTCCTTCGAGCTATTGCTAGATTTACTAGTCGACACATCACGTGCAAGCTCACCCAGATATCTAATCGAATATTTAGTCATTCGTGAGATCCTAACAGTGTGTTTTCCGAGTGGATGATCGGGTACTCTCAAACGCTTCACTTTCTGCGATGTCAACAACCGTTCCTACGATGAAAATGAAAAGGAAAGATTCGCATGCAAGAACACAGAGAATACCACGGAAAAGGTAACACAGTTTTCGAGCAAGATCCAGCAAGTGACACGAGCATGCATGCGAGAAGAAAACTGTTTCGCGTGAAAGGGATGGAAATTTGTCGTCGCACCGAGTCTCTACGCGCTACGCCTCTCAGGAGCGTCAATTTCGTCGTAATTCACTTTTTTCCAGCGCGACGGGCATTGAAAGTACATATATACGTCATTCTGCGCCTCGTTTTTGACCCAGTTTTCCTGCAAACGTTTTGCAAATTTGTCGACGAGCGCTCAACGGTTTTGATACGCAATGTGTAAAAACGATTCTCGTGCGTAACTCGGTCAAAGAAAAACCTGGCCTCGCTGACACAGGTGTGCGGAGGGCATTTGTGCTGATGGTGAAACGCGATATTTGGTAATATATTATTTGTCAGGGAGGAACATTAATAATTCCTTTTCTTTCTTTTATAAATATGGAATATGATAAAATAATGTGTGTTTATCATTCTTATGAACCTGTTATATACATATGTATATATTCGAAAGAACACTCCTTTAACTTTTTCGACCATACGTATTTCGTTTTTTGAAGAACATTATTCGTCCAAACGTCGTTAAGCAAATGTTGATCTACACATATAGTTACAAGGAAAATATACGGTACTACATCTTTGACTTACTATTAATATAGAATGCACGCCACACAGCCTTAATGTGCAAATAGAAAACGCAAACATTACTCAGAATTACGAGTATGCTACTAATAAGTTCAGAAAACACATTTCTTTGGTTCTGATTTGAATAGTAATATTATTATAGGAAAGATAATTCGTTATTATCACAATATTGCGAAGAGAAATTTAAAAAAAATGTTCAATATCGAAAACATTACAGCAGAAGCAAATAAGGGACAATTCCTGCACCTTCTAGAAAAGATAGGAAAATAATTTCTTTTTTGATATTTTCATAAATGATATGACAACACTTTTTGCTGTGCAAAGAACAATGTTTAAAAATGTCAAATTAAAATAAAATTCATAAAATGGAGGATTGACAACTCTATGCTGGACGGTCCGAAAGAGGTGCATGTTTGAGAATTTTTTTTGAACAAACGGAAAATTTTATGGTAATAAGTTTAAGAGTATTCGAAAAAACGTTTCTTAGTGCATGTGTCGCAATTTTTGTAGTTAAAAATATTTTAGGTTAACAAAGTTTCAGTGTCGTCAGTATTTACATAAATATTCCGTGGTGACCACTCTATTTCTGAACCAGCTTATCCGAAATTAAAAAATTAAGCATTTTTTGAAAACATATTGAACTATACGTGCTATCGAGAGGTTTTTTTGAAAAAATAATTTTGCGCAAAATGGTAACGATTTGAACACATTCTGGCCTTGAAGGACATCCATTTTTCACGAATAAAAAAAGCTGAGCTTTAAAAACGACCTCTCGATAGCATCTATATAATTTAATACGTTATTAAAAAATGCTTGTGCTTTGACTCCCGGATAACCAAACTCTGAGGTAGTATAGTCACCGTGGAATACTCATGTATAGACTGCGGAACTTTATGCATTTATAGGAAATTTGAATGTGCAAGACCCTACAAAATGCGAACAATATGGAAGAATATAAAAAAAATTGAAAGTAAAGTTCATGTTATAATTGTAGGGACGTTCGCGAAGATTTTATTTTGCATAAAGATTCGCAGTCTACAATGTACAAAATTGAAAACGCCGCAATTATGTTAATTTAAAATATATTTAAAAACAAAAATTGTGACATATACACTACAAAACATCCATTCGATTATCCTAACACTTATTACCAGAGAATTATCCGTTTGTTCCCAAAAAATTCATTAATATACTCCATTTTCGGACCGCCCTAAGCTTCCCCCTTGATTATCTCAACCAAATAATATGTTACAGGTGTATGCGAAACAGGTATCCATTTTATTTATTTATACGGACATTATAAAATGATACATCATTACTGTCACCCATATGTGAGGTTGGCCTTTCACGAAAATCGACGTGTCACGTACGCGACGCGTGGGAGTGAATACATTAATTTGGATGGTCCTGACAGCCTGAGGGGTTACTTATGTACAGCTTGAACGCAGGATAAATCACTCTACGCTGCATTCCGTGTATCTACATGAAACTATCCAGCACCTATTAACCGCAAGTAATCAAGAATTTTGTTTAAATAATAGATGAAGAATAAAGAACACCCTATAGTAATTTATTCATGACGTTTATTCATTTCAATAGCCATGCAATTAAACTTTCATACGTTCGACACGAAGCACAATTTCATTTTATAATTAAAATTCTAATCAACTCCTTGGCAAGGAGTTCTTTATATTTTATTTCCACTCGATATTTTTAGCCAAAGTGTTGCACACTTGTAAGAAAAAAGCCACAACTTGAGAATGTTCCATTATCGAATTATCCAATTAACGTATAAGACACGTGTTAGATTGTTAAAAGAGAGAAGTGACACAACTTTCAAAACTTCGAACTTTCAAAAGTTCAAAACTTTCGACGACCGTATAGCGTTACATGTTTCCTGCGAATGCAATTTATCATCTTCTTTCATCGTCCCATAGTACTTCAACACGATCGGAACGGTATACACATTTGGACAAGATTATAACAAAAACAACAAAGTCTTATTCTTACGAAAAAATATTGAAATATTCTAATATCTTCTTTCGCTCTGCTTATTATGTTTTTTGATTCGTGTCGCATTTCTTGGATATCGCAATATGTTTTCTACCCATGGATACGGAAGCTGCGCACGATAGGTCAGGGAAGCCAGCCGAGCGAAGACAAGACGCAGAAAGAAACGCGGAAAGGTAGAAGAGACGGGAAAGAAAAAAGCATTCGTGGATCAGTCCCAAGATACGCGTGCGTTCGCGCAGCGTGCAACGAACGAAAGATACGGAAAAGGGAATGGAAAAGGTAAGTAAGGAGGAGAATTTGTGAGAACGCCGGCTAAGGGTGTAACCCGGTCGATAAACCGGGGTGGGTGCGGTCCTTCCTCATCTCTCCTGCCCCACAGCCCCGACCCCGACCCCGACCTCGGTTTGACCCCTCAACCCCGCCAGAGTCACCGACCCACCCCTTTTTCCTCCGCCCCTTCTCCACCTTTCTCACCATCGCCCCGATAGTTTATCGAAGATTGCGTTCACGCATCTGCTGCGAATGGACCTTGCACTTCTTCTCCCGAACTATACATGGAACCAAGATAGATCAGTTCTAGAAACAATGGAAATTCATGCTGGGACAAACGTATTAGCCTGTCCTTGTAAAGTTCACAATTAACTCTCGTAATACGCGGGGACGGGTTTCATACACCCACCGTACTGATATTTTGCAAAGTACCATATTTCCTTCTCGAGTGTCACAAACGACTAAGATTCTAAAAAAGATCTTTAAACTTCTATTAGAATATTTTTTTCTACTATTCTCTTTATCTTCTTCTTAAAGTTAGTTTCAGTTTTAAGCGCAAACGTAATTATTAGTCTGCGGGTCTTTATGCAAAATAAAATCTTTGCAAACGTATCTATTATACAAAAACTGAACCTAAATAGGAATTTATTTTACTCTGAAAGTATTATAATATGAACTTTATAAAATCTTTGCAAATGTATCTACAAAAGCTGAACCTAAATAGGAATTTATTTTACTCTGCAAGTATTATAATATGAACTTTACTTTCAATATATTTTATATTATTGGCTACTATGTCCATTCTATAGCGTCTTGCACGTTCAGATTTTCTATGAATGCATAAAAATCCGCAGTCTAGTAATTATAAATTTCATCATTTGTTTTATATTCATGGGTAATACGTATTACGCCTGTGCATTGAAATAAATAAATAAATACATCGCATTCCCTGAACTTTCAATATGTACACTGTGCGAAACTTTTGGAATCGCGATAGCGGACGGACGGAAAGGACGAGACTCAAACTTTGCGAACTCATCTACGCGGCGAACAATCTTCCCTAAAAGTTTAGGGATAGGAGACAGCGAAGACAGAAATTGCCAGGATGTCGTTCTGTAGCGAACCATGCGCAACTACATCGAGAAACTCGCGCGAAGAGAATAAAGAGTGACCAACCCCTCCCTACGTTTCGTTTCTCTTGTTGCAGCCATCTTTTCGTCTTTTCTCGTTTCCACTCGCGGGATTCGAAGATTCCTGGACGTAATTTGCCTACAGTGCTTTGTATAACAAACGACAAACTCCCTGGAGGATTCAAACGAGCGTACTCGAACGCGCCACCACGAAACACGTACATCCGGAAAACCGACGACTAACATTTTATAATAATTGTTAATGAACATCGCGTGGCTATTATTAAATGAGCTAATTCCTTTAATATTAATGATTTGCGTGTGATAAAATAAATTATTATATATATTATACTTTTGAAAGCTATTTATATTGTTTCTATCAACATTATTTCTATGCATTGTTTTAGTAAACAACGCAGAAAAAGTTTCAGTTAAAAGGTATGAATTTTTTTAATGTCCGAAAATGTGAATACATTTAAAGGAAAGAAACAATTCTAGATGATATTCGAGAAATAAGAATTTAGTTTTTGTAATTAAATTATTACTTTTAAATATCATCTTGACTACATGGCCTGGTGACCTTCCTGTCGCCACGACAAGGCAACAAATCAACCATTTAGCTGGAAAAGCTGTTCATCTGAAAAAGAAAAGGAGGACGTAACTCGTGATTGTTTGTCTCTCGTTGCAACCATCCATATTTCAACTCTCGGCGTTGCTGTCAATTATGAAAGGGATCGTTTGTCCGACGCCTTGTCGCCAAATAAATTCGACGTTGCGTTGGCCGGGAATCAATTTTCCCTCCCACGAATGGAGACGACGCGACGCGACGCGCCCATCGTGACGAAATAGAAAGGAAACTTCTTGGTGGAAAAGACAATGGAAAACGTGACAAGTTTGTCCGCAGGAATTGCCATTAGTCGGGGCCACCGTTTCGCAAAAGCATATCGCAAAGAACGTCGTCAAAGCGAATGAGAAAAAACAGCTGCATGGGGTGAATATCGCGAACCGAGATGATTTATTTCCAAACAAAGTTACGAGCCAGGGGAACAGGTCGCGGGACACTCGACCTATTTCGCTCAACTAACTAGGCTTTGTGGTACCCCCGAGGTAGGTCGCTACGTTTTCATGAAATATCAAACACCTTCAAGGAATAAACTGCGAGGTAAAATTCTTCCGATGCCCTCTTTTCCCTCCTGGAAAATCAACCGTTTCTCTTCTTCTGGAATTGAATTTAAGGGAAATAAACAACTCGACACTGCCTCTCCTTACTTTGCTAACCTAGCGTGGTACTACTTTCATTCTGATCACATTTGTTTGCAGAAATACATTCCTACTCCACTTTACGATGCTTTTAAATTCTAGAACATATTTTTCCATTTCCCTTCCCGTTATTCCCTTCCGGCGAAATTTGTGATTCTCCAACCAATTTTTCTTTCAAACGCGTTACCAGATCTTTTGTCCACCAATGCTTTGTATAACTCTCTCTTTCTAGTATGATTAATTTCTTTAATTTGTTCTGTTAGTTCTATATTTACGCGTTTCTTTACAATTGTATTGTTGTTTCTTAGGCAGTACCACTTTTATAAGTAACATCGACTATAGCAATGCGTTGAAAACTACCACCGTGTCAACTGCTTTACAAAAAAAAAAAAAAAAAATGGTTATTTATAAAATCTAATCCAGGATCGAAGCAAGTTGCCGCTTCTCTTTCGTCGCAAACTCTGGCACGTTTGCTGTTCGCGTACCAAAGTCCATAAGTCGGTCTCTTTAACACGTAGCTAATTTCCCCAAACCGTTCGTGAAAAGAACCGTGTCCTACAAACGCTTTTAACAGGGTGTACCTTTCTTTGCTCTTTTTTGTTTTCAACTCGAGCCAGGCTTTAAAAAATTACCGTGTGAAACGCGCGGGTCTCTCGTTTCACGGCGCAATTTGTTCAAGCGTGTATACAAATTATGTATATTTCTATCGGCCTCGCGTGATAGCATAGACGCGTTACAACGATACATGAAACAGAGGTGAATATAACGCGCTCGTAGGATAGCCGGAACGAACTCGATTAACTGCTTCTCGTCGACTGGCTGTTACTGACGTGATAAAAATTGAAATGTAAGGAGTGCCTCGTACGAAAGATTACAAGCTGTTTCCTTAAAAACTAATGAAGATGTTGACTTTATTTTGTTACAGCTAAATGATACGAGGGTAGGGGGAGGGAATTAAGGTTTTAATGTGTTACACAATTTTTTGAGGGTGACTATTAGGAGGAAAAGAAAGGCTTTCTATGTTCTTTTAAGGTGGTAGGAGACTGTGACGGACTAAAAAAGAATTTGATTTTTAAACAGCAGTAACAAAAAAGGTGAACAGTTGATTAACGTAATGTTTCGTATTTTGTTTTACCATTATATGAATTTAAAAAAATCCTAGCAATGTTTAGAAGAATAATTGTATTTGACGGCCTGCAACGTCTTCTCTCGGAACACCTTTTCTTCGGGATGGTTTTGTTAATTTTTGCAAAACCATTGTAAAGATACAGTGTTCCAAGAAAAGGCGTTGTAAGTCGTCAAAAACAATTATTTTTCAAAATGTTACTCAGATCTTTTTTAGTTCGTATAGTAGCAACACAAATTACGAAACCTCATATTAATCGACTATTTACTTTTTTTATTACTGCTGTCTAAAAATTGTATACTTTTTTGGCTCGTCACAGTGTCTCACTTCATTAATATAAAGTAGTATTAATTGTCCATATTAAACGAAATATTGCAAGAGAAAAGAACAGACGTGTTGCATGTAGAAAAAATTGAGTTGTACGCTAATAACGTTTGCCAAGCCACAGTTACGTATATTTTGTTACTGTCAGTGGCTTTAAACCAGCTGTGTATCCTCTGTCACTGTTAACGAAAGGGGAACCCGGAAAATAGGAAAGCCTCCTCTTCTCTAGGGATCAGAAGGAAGGAACGAAAGCTGCAGGCATTCGAGCTGTTCGAGACTTCTAAGCACGTAACTCGACGCTCGAATTGAGACAGAAAAGGAGGGAAAAGGGAACAGGGAAAACGTACGAAGGAAGGAAAACGGATCTAAGCGCTTTTGCAGCATCGATCTCTGCCTTTCTTCTTCCATGTTTGCTTCTTCATGGTTCAAACCTCTATGTTCACGCCTTTGTGCACTCCTGTGAGATTCGTTGCAAATAAAATCAAACGTTGCGTTTGGAATTTTCACACTTTTTGCGTCGTGGGTCAAGTTAGACAATTTAGCAAATTGCTTTATTTTCTGGACAGCTGTCGAGAGGCATTAGTTAAAAATCCATGGGACAATACGAGTGTGCGATTGTTATTTTAGCTGTGTTGCAAATGATATAATAACAAATCATACGAATATGACTTTCAAATTTGTAACAAAATATTTTTGATACAAATATATATATGTATATATTGTGTATATATTATTACTAGACAGCCGATCGTTATGCATTTATAGAAAATTTGAACGTGCACGAAACTACAAAATGCAAACAATATGCAAAAATATAAAAAAGATTGAAAATAAAGTTCATGTTATTGAATTTGCAAAATAAAATAAATTCCTATATAGGTTCAATTTTTGTAGGCACGTTCCGCAGTCTAACTATTACAAATATATAAACAGGAGAATGAGGGCTAGCCTAATCATTACAAAAAAATTAATTTCCCGTTAGTTTATAATATCTACTTTGACATCTCTAGAAGGGTTATTGTTACAATAGGCATAGATGGTTAGTTGAGCTTAATTGGTTGATGCGTTCGGAAGTGAAGAGTGCAAATAAGTTTCGGCGAAAATACATTTTGCGACGATTAAATTTCTAAGTGGTATATTATTCAAAAATATGTATTCTACCTTACTTACATATTAACATCTATTAAACTTCATGTGTTTTCTTGTGTTTGGATAAATGTTAATCTATTTGGGAGGTGTAAATATGTTTATGAAAATAGTGAAGCCGGATAGCTTCAGCCACTACTTTCGTGGGTGGCATCGGTCTGCTGTCACAATCTTAGACTATCAAATATTTAGCTACAAAATCTTATTCGTAAATGTTATTGTGAGATTTTGACATAATTGTCATATACAAAGAATTTCGTAGAAAAGTGCAAAAGTGCTAAAAATGAAAAATTGTAAAGCTTTAGCGAAGAAAAAAATTTTGCACCTGAAAATTGGATCCAATAAAATATATGTAAGATATTAATAGATATAAATTCATCACGCATGTATTACAATTGTAATCATTGAATTGCAAAACGACGATTTGATTCTAAAATTTTATGATGGCCAGGGCTAGCGCCACTTTTCCAGAGAAATTGAAATCAAGTCTCTTTGTAAAGAAGTTTTATAAGTTTAAAAATGTGTTACTTTCTGTTTATTATTTATTACGTAAATACACATCCTTGAATTATCTTAGAGTAGTTGTTTTCATCTTTGTGTACCTCGTCAAATGCGAAATATCATGGTAAAAATAGTGGACAGGCTACTCCTCGTTCCGCTGTATAAATTAATTGGTTTAGGGTGTGTGAAATCTTGTGGCCAACGAGATTATTTTTGATAAATAGTAACGTATCTACTGGTACAACAGACATTGATAAAAAATCTATAGAAGTAAATAAGGCCACACATAATGCACAAAAATATTAAGAGAAAAGTGCGCGTGCCAATTCTTTTTTCATCCATTGTAGAAAGATCTACGGAAAGAATAGCGGTGACGGGTTGGAACACTCCGTATTTCTCGAGATTAGGAGAACCAGAGGCCTTCGCCTGGAAAGAGCAACAACCGAAACGTAAACGCGCGGGTAACAAAGGTTTGCGTAACCGCTTCCAACTACAAACAGTATGTCTGTCCGTAAACACGACAACTGTATGGATCCCCCGACAATTTGTGAACAAAAATGTAGTTTTTGTTGCGCGTCAAGGGGAAATACAATTGTTGCGCGAAGAAGCAGAAACCTTGGATTAAGGACCTACTGCTTTTAGCCGGATGGATTATTGGGAAAGCTAGACATTATTTTCCGGGTTACCTTCGATACAATATTAAATTGCTTCTTTTACTGAGAATTGAAACCATTTGAAGATAAATTGCATCGATCGACTTACGATTGCTCAATTCGTTTCATTCATAAAAATATTAACACTCGCAATATACGTCACGTGTTAATTTTTTACTCTGTTTAAACTTTTAACTCGAATGGAATCGAAGAGAGGAAGTTATCGAACTCCGTCAGTCGGGAAATCACAAAACATGCGATTTCTCTTATGTAAAATGTTTTCAACAAATGATTTCTCTCGAGTAAAACGTTCTCGAAAAATCATTTTTTACAATCGAATATTAAATTATCGGAATGGACTCACCTCTACTTGGATCGAACATCTGGAATTGGAAGAACCAGCATGCTTTAGTTTGTACCGCCGCGATGTTATTTCGGTAGTTGGTTTCGCGATTGTTACAACATCGAAAGGCAAACCAGAGTCAATTGATTGCGAACGTGTCAACAAATTTGCCGATTCGTTCCCCTTCCTACGTTGTTTCTCCTTGCCGTTATTATCGACGAGAAATCGAATGCAGCGAACGTGTTGGCACGGACCTCGACCAATAGCCCCGCAGCTACGTTGCATAAATTGGGAGGTCCGTGCGTGGCGCAGGATAAACGCAATTTATCCAGCAAGATCGAAACTCGCTTGGTGTGCCGCAACTGGGTCACATCGCCGTACGCTCACATCGGAGGAAATTAATTTTGAGATTGTTCGTTATTTCGCTCGTCGAGCGACTCATCGTTGGGAACTTGACGCCGTGACTCGATTACGCGGAGGAAAATCCTCCTAAACACAATACGGTTCAGGAAGAAAAAACGGAAAACGAAAAAACTGACGCGGCTCAGAATTTTCATATCTTACAGTAATGGTTCTTGAGTGATTTTTTTCTTCAAACACTGCTGGCAGAAGCCTTTTGTAACTTTATATAATTATTTACACGTGTTTCAAGAATATTCCAGTAAATCATAGGACACAGTGACAAAAGTTGATTTACCTGTTTCCTCACTAATTAAATTCGAAGATGGTTCAATATCTGAAAAAGATGACGATGAACCATAAGATGTACATAGGTGAGCACGACCATTATCAGTTTTACACGTTTCTACGCCTTTCTGACAACTTTCTCATTACTTTAGGGAAAAATTATACAGAAGATTTTTTCTCTATGGGTGACCCTGTAAACGGCCCTGCATGAATTTTTCATTTCCAAGCCGGTCAAAAAATGGCCACTTTGAGCATCCTTCTTTGTAATTAACCCTTTGCACTCGAGAGATGACTCTCAGTCACCACTAGGTTTTCTTTAGGTTTAATTTCTTTGGAACTCGAAGTTCCAATAAAATGACTGTCGTTGAGGCAAAGGCGACCTGATTCTCAAATCTCAAATTAGAGATCTCATTCGAGAAGTCAATATAATCTTAGCATTCGTGGCAATAGAATGCTAAGAAAGCATCTCGAGTTGCTAGTAGATACCAGAAAAAAAGGCCTCGAGTGCAAAGGGTTAATATCATCGATCATTCTAATTGCCCTTATTATGCAGTCATTGCTACATGTTCTAGTTCCTCTATATCTCTATCTGTTGTAGGCAAACAAACATTCAACAATCACGTATTTCATATAAATCGTACAAATTTATCCGTGATCGAGATCTGATAAAATTTCAAAAGATACCAGTGATCCCAAACGTCTCGAGAAGTTAAAACTCGGCAGAAGTCATTCTAGGATTATAAAAATTAACAACCACTCGTCTCGAGGCTTGAACTGTTCATCGGGGTAGGTTGAGATATTCGTCGAAACGACTGATCAATAGTCAAGTCAAGAGCATCCTGGAAGACGGTGTCGTTCGTCAATAGCGACAGAGAATTTGTCGCGGTAATTGTGTCAAGCGTGTAAACGCGGTACGTTTGTTGCAGACGAGACGCTGTTCGTTCGTAACGACGAACGCGACTCGTCGCAGCTACTGGTACGCTAAGGTTCTTCGGGATCGAAGAGCGTGAGTCGCAACCGGGTCACGACGCGAGCGTCTATCCCGAGTCATTGCGAAACGGAAGCGACCCGATAAATCTCAGCCATATCCTGGGATAACAGTCGCAAGCAAAACGTCGTAACGTAATATCAAAGAAAACGCGGGATCTTCGTTGTCAAGAAACGAGTTTTCCGTCGACTCTTAAATCAGGGTCGAGTATTCTTCGAGAAATAACAATATGGGATTATTACCCGGCATGGAGAAAATAGTAAACAAAGATGTCGTCCCAAGCGTGCGAGACGTTTTCATTAAGGAACGTTGCGACCCGACAAAAAAGAAATATTGTATAAAGTATTCCGAAGTAATGGAAGAAGCTTTTAGGAATGATACACAGTTGTACAAAAATATTGTACGAATTCTTATGGTAATGATGGAAGAGAGTTTTGTGCGAGGAAGCTTGCACAATGTTAGAAAATTATTATATAAATTTTTATAATATCTTTAGCGTCAAAATCTTTGCCATCATTTGTGAATAAATGTCTCTTTTACGCCATAAAAGATCACAGAACTATCGAGTCGAAACATTCAAAAACAAAAGTGAACCACTCTCATGAAATTACATTTCTATGTATTAAAATTATAGATAAATCCCTTTCATCTAAATAAATTATTCAGATAATTATTGTTCATTATTCACAATGCTCTGTCATGAGTTCCTCTAAAAAAAAATTGACAATTCACGAGTAAAAATTCATTTAATTAAAACGTTATTTATGACTCTTGATCGTTACTTTGGTACTTATCTAGAAAAAACGAATCTTCGAGAACATCCTGAAGAGAGAATCGGGACGTCGCGTCATCCGCCGCTGTTTCAGTTTTACGGAGACAATTCTTCCGGATTTTTAGTATTATGCACCGGTAGTTCAGTCTCCACGCTAACAAGGGAAGTTTATGATCCTGACAACCACTTCGCGAACAGAACGCTGCACAATTTCTAGGATCAGATAAGTAGAAACAAACTGTAGCACGTTAGCCGTATCTGGCCAACTATTTTCAGAAAAACGATGCATTAAACATTCAGATTTTAACTTTTTTTCGAGTCCGCAAAAAATGCACGTCGTTTGCAACAGTTGCTTTGGTATTGCTCGCCCAGGTGAGAGTCAGGTTTCTGGGATGCTGCACTTTGGCGCGGTAAAAACATTACTCTCGCTTGGACAGTTATACCCTAGCGTCAAGAATTCGTAATCGAAAGGTTCGAGTACAACACCAGCCTTCTGAAATTTTCTATTAAGGTGGTATTCTAGTGTAGATATTTTAATAAATCGAGTTTTTTCTTACATATTCATAAACTATATAGTACTGAAAATATATGTCTGATAAGAAGTTTATCATATCGATAAAATTTAAAAAGTTATAGGTCCTTAAAGGGCGCAAGGCACAGGCTGCGATTTGGCGCAGTGCTATCGTGCGACGCGGAACAATATTTCTCTCGATAGCTGCAAATTATTTCGAAATCTCTTCTGTTTGGGATCTTCAAGGATGCACCTTCAGGATCACTCTAGAAGAAATTTATTTCCGTTTTCTTTTAATAAATGAATTTTGATGTTGTTTCGAATGTAACGAATTGTTGAATTCCAGAAGTCTAAATTGATTGTTGTAACAAAACATATTCATTCCAAAAGTCATTGAAATTGCGAACTCTATCGCAGTCGTGATCTTCAATGAAAGATTTTCAGAAATTCTGGAGGTTTAAGACAAGATGAGAGTGAAAATTAAACAGTACACGGAATTATATGTAAATTTTCGAAACGCCTACCGAATTGAACGCTTGAAGCGAGGATCGAATTATGGCTTTAAAAAAGCCCGAGAACAAGGCATTGAAGGGAAACTGCACTGCATTTCTGTTGTGAGAAGATGAAAGGGATCCTGTATGGTTCTGGACTGACAGATAAAAGCTAAGTAATATTACTTTTACAAAATTACTACGGAAAAACTTGAAACACGTTTTTCTCGAAACTGTTTGATAAAATATCTTCACTTCTACTTAAGGAATCGCGTAAAACTTGCGTGTGCAGCTTCGGTACACATGTCGCTATTGTTGGAATCAGAATTATTTAAATGACATTTTTAAACAATTTTTTAAATTCATTTACAAGCCAAAAAACCCATGAAAATTACAGATATATATATAAAAATATAAATAAATACACTTGTGAAAAGTCCTTTGTAAAAGCTTTCATTGATCCGTTTAAAAAAATCGAAAATGGGTACGTAAAAAAAGGCTTCTACACTAGAGAATACGCCTTTAATGTCGCGTAAAACTATTATCTATATATTATTATTTTATTGATGCTGCTTCGTGTTCATTTTATATATCGTGTTCACGTCTTTCACTCCATTTTCATCTATTCGTTGTATTAGCGTGCCAAGAAACTCTTGTGCTTCTGCTTTAGTAAAGCTGGTATCCTGAATATCCGTGTAACACTCTCTATTACAGTTTAATGTCCTTGGGGTGCACTGTCCTAGATCATGTAATAACTGATCAACCTATCTACCATCTACTATGATCTACCTATCTCTTCACCTATGTATCTAATTCCACTGGATCTATCGTGCGTATAGTCTACTATTGATTGTCACAGTTTCAGAATTGCTTTATTTTCATCGGTCACGAATGAGTCAAGATGTTATGTTTCAATTTCACGTGAATACAACAGCGTGAATCCTAAGACATAATAAAAAGTATCACAAACAATTGTATTGTATCGCATTCGAGAGCAAATGTGGCTTTCAATATGGCCGAGTGTAGCATCCACGCTCTCCATACTCAACAATAAAGAGTAAAATAAGTCGATCACGACTGGTAGGGTGTGGTGATGGGTGAGAAGAACCACTGAGAAAAACGATCGTCTGCTAATTCGAGCGCCCCCATGTCGAATCCCCGTGCTTTATTTTTCGTACAGACTCCAACGCAATTGCATACAAATTCCACCGTGTTATCTTCAAACACGTGTGAAAACTTTCGAGACCCTTGGTCTATAATTATCCGATGATTTGATATCCTAAAAATGTCCTAGAAACGACAGCACCAAATGGGATACTCCCTTAATGGATGTCGGATGGGTCGTTTCCGTTTACCGAGATAAATAAATAAATTCTCGTTCCATCTCGAGGAAGGAACGAGCGGTCGTTCCACGGGGCTGCGTTTCGATCTTCGACGCCAGTCGAGTCACGGTCCAAGTTCGCGCACGGTAACTGGGTCAGCAGGATGCGGAGCGACGTACGCTACAAATGGCCGTTTACCTAGTAAACGCAAAGTGCATCCTCTTCCGTTCCGGTCGTCGTCGTAAAGTAACTGTCGCTGTCGCGTAATTTCGACGCGGATAGCGCATATTTACGTACTAGGCGTAAAATAAAGTAATCCTGCGTATATAGGAGTGATGTAACGAATGTTTCTTTCCCGATGAAAGATTCAAACGATGCCGAGATGGCGACTGTACGATTCAACCCTCGTCTGAAGCAGTCGGTACCATCTTTTACGTAAAAATGAGCCTTTAGAAACGATACAACTCGTGGATTTTTATTTAGATGTTATCTTATTTTGTACAGTCTTCGATTTCTGTCTTTGTGAAACTACTAGGAGATGAAATTTATTTAAATATCACATTACCATTACCTCCTGATATTTACAAAAGTATTCGGTGATACTTCATTGATTATGGTTACGTAAAATTACTTAAGAAGACTATTTTGAGCGAATCTTACCAATGCTCGTAAAAACTATTTCTCCTTATGAAGTAATCTATAAAGCAAAAATAACTATGTATTTAACAAAAACAGTTATTTTAACATTATTTCATAAGGAAAAACGATACATGAAAAACAATTTTCTCTAAATACAAGACCATTTTTGAAGAGTAGTCCTAACTCGAATTCAGGAGCTCAACATCAATCGGAGCTCAAAGGCAACAGTTTACAAAAAATTTGTAGCTACTGAGATACGTAAAAAAATCTCAAAAGCAGCTTTACGAAAGTCTTGAGACTCGATTGCACCTTTGACGCTTCGCAACTATTCAAATTGCTCGTTCATACGCATACTTTTGCGCAGAGAATGCAGGTGTCGAAATTCCAGGAAGATTTTACTGATGACAATGTAGAGAAGATTTCTAACAGGTCGATCGGCGAAACGAGAGGATGCAGGTAAAAGAAAGGGTGAGAGATTTGCGCAATGATGAGACCATTGAATTCTCTGTATCCTCGCGACGGGATTCCCCTTATCATTGACTCAGAAGACTTTCATCGAGTCTATTCATCTCACCCTCCCTACATCTGTACTAACAAGGACAAAATCGTTTTCGTAAGGATAGGGTGGCTAAAAATGCCTCAGGAGCAGCCTAACCCAACAATAGGATATGCTATCACCGTCCATTAAATAAAATGTAATGTAACATATCTTGTATTCTTAAGAGATCCTATCTCGAGTCGATAAATCTATCCCTCTATCTGTATTCGATGTTACTCGTACAACGTACAAACCTTAACTGCTTTGCGCTCTCTGCAACTGCTCTCTCTACTTTCAATACTTAATTCTACATTATCAGTCGATTGAACTAATTCCATAGCACCCATAGCGACGTAGGTATATTTTCTAACATTATAATTGAATTAACGTAATATAACGTCAACGACAGAAATATGAGTTTTGAACTACTACATCTAACGAGTCAAGGCTTTCAATTTTCAAGTGCAAACGCATAGGAACTCGAACGTAATGTAGTTCACGACGATATATCGTTATTCGGGACTGAAAGAGGTAAACAGCGTGCGTACATGATCGAGGTTTACAAGAGGTTTCTCCACGAGTTCAATCAATTGTCCTTTCTGCGAAAAAAACTGGCGAGAAAAGCAGTCGATCGAACCCGCAGCTAGGCCTCCAATAATCCCGTGCGCGTATGAGCGGCTTTAAACGCACAGGTTCAGGCTAACGAGGAAAATGTCAAGAGGGCTGGGAATTGCGAATAAGCAGGACACGGAATATAGGTCTCGCTACGTGGATGCTCGTAGTTTGAATCGAGGGTATCCCACGACTGCCAATGGTACTCGAAATCGCGATCCATCCGAACAACCAGCGACCCGGGACGAAAGGTTTTGCGAAGGTGGGCGACCGATCGATCGATACCGCCTGAGTTAGCGATAAAGGCGACCACCAACGACTTTAACGAACTACGAAGATTATCCCTTCGATGGAGGCTACCACAATCGCCATTATTGGGTTAAATCTTTCTTCTAAAGAGTTTTCTAAAAGAAGCCTTAGGATTTTGTTTTCTTAACCTTTTGTCGTACTTCGTCGCGTTTCACTCGTGATCACAATTTGGGTCCGAACACGAATGACACGAGTGAGCTCGTGACGCCAAGTTTCGAGTTAGCAGGTAATAAAAGTAAAGGCTTGCCTAAACAATCTGGTCAGTTGGAAATCCGATAAAACATTGTCGCAATCATAGCACAATTTTTGTTTTATTTTCAGTGGAAAAAATTAATTCATCCAGCCTAAATTATGAGTCGAAATTCTGACTCATAGTCTCGGTCTTAAACAGAATAACAACGCAGTTCATATACGAGAAGTGTAGAATAAAATAAATAATAAATTCGGATGTATTCAAATCCGATATACTCCATACCATTTGTATTTTATTAAAAAATTACCTCCTGAAGCCCCCATTTAAAGAACCCATTGTACACAGGATACGTAAAAGTTACACTAACATTTCAGTGAAAAAGTTGTATACAGACATTCCAAATAAGTGTTTTCGTTTGGTCTGTGTATTTTCGATACTATCTTGTTCATTTTTCGGTATAATGTTACTTTTGTTTCCGCTTCTTCTTTTGTGCGAAAAGGGTCCCTAATTCCAGGAAATAAATAAATAAACGAACCTCGCGCACGGTTATCAAGTATACTGTCCTTACCGTCCAACGACACACAATGTCTCCAGGCGAATATACGCATCTCTGAGGGTGTCCGCGGATTATTCAACTGGTTCGCATTAAACGATCTCGCGTTCGATGATCAAGCACTGGTCGTGGCGGTAGCAGAGCATCGAAACAGCCAACGATGACGAAGCTATCGATCCGTATCACTGGTCGATCGATTAGCGTGTCATGTTTGATCCCTCTTCGTTGCTTGGATCTCGATAATTACGCGCACAGAGTCTTTCACGATTCTCGAAACCTTGTCACCGCTTTTAATTGGCTCCTCGAGGCCTCTGAAGAAACGATCGAATTCGGCATCCTTCCTCGCTGAACGTTTCCTCACGGCACGCACTACGGGCTTGGACCACCTTCAGAAGTATTCTCGTCTAGATCGCCAAACACTGGTACACGGAAGTTTCGATCCTAGTCTGGGCCCTCTCATCTCGTCGAACAGAAGAAGAGACTATCTTATCTGCGTCGCGTACACGAACAGCACTGTTGGTAGGTTGAAAAAGGGTGGGATAGATTGTCCGAGCAGAGCCTGCCACCTTTGGTCCTGCAGCTAACGGAGGTGCCACTGACAGCACCAACACCCTTTAGGAGTGTTCTTGCCTGGATCTCCAGGCTTCGGCACAGAAAAGCTTGAATCTGTTTCCGGGTCGTTTCATGTTGCTCGAGGATTCGATAGACGTTATCAGGAGCAGGAGTCACGGCAGGTCGAAAAGGGTGGGACAGATTGTCCGAGCGGAGGCCACCGATACCATCAACCTCCTTTGGAAGTGTTGCTGCCTCGATCTCTAGGCGGTGAAGCTGCGAGTCTCGGCCGAGAATTCGTGTCACAGGAGGATCCAAACGACGTTCTTACGCGACAGGACGGCGCGACGATACCGTCCTCGACGACACTGGCCTAGGTAGGAGCAGCACTGCCGGCAGGTCAGCAAGGGTAGGCCAGATCGTCCGAGCGGAGGCTGCCGCCCGCTGCTGCTGCTAGCAGAGGTGCCACTGATAGCGCCAGCCAGTGGTATCGTAACTGCCGCTGATAGCGGAAGCGCGCGCGGGACGTGCACACACCCGGGATACAACCGAGAAGAGGACAGGAGAACACGGCGAAGAAGAGACCCGAAAGATGAGAGGAGTGGCGTGGCGAGGCGAGGCGAGGAGAGAACTGCCGTTACGCCGAGGCGAACGCCGATGGGGTGAGGGGGTGGCAGAGGTGCAAAGAAGGAGGAACGGGGGTGTGCAACCTGCGCGCAAGCGTCGAGGAACCGTCACAGGGTGTAGCCGCGCTCCGGCTGTCAACCTGCTCCCTCAGATGCACGTTCGTCCCCCGAGACAGGTGAGAGAGGTTGCTGCTTTTATTTAGTTATTTATTTATCGGATTCCCTTTATTAGTTATATTACGCTATCGCTCAAAGTATCTGGACACTTGCTTCTATTCTATAAAACATAGTATGATTTTGTACGAAAGGTATTTAGAACGTTTATATCAATTGTAATTATTATTGTTATCTTTTTTGAGGTATCATAGCATAATGGAATTAATTTATATGTGCACATTATATAATCAGTATGCAGAAATAAAATTCCTGCCTAGAAATACAAAATCTAATGAAACAAATGTACAAATAACAAATCTAATGTTTCAAAGCACCGGAAAATAAGACATACGTATTTTTTTATATTGGCCCATTTTCATATTTAGGGGGTGAAACGACCTCCTAAAGTTTCAGCTGCAGTAGGCTATTATTATAAACAAATTATTTTTTACAAAATTTAGGGCCAGATTTTATATGCAGATAGGAACCCATGAAACTTTTTCTCAAATAGTTTTCTTCTATCTATGATACTATCGGAGATAGCCTATTGCAGCTGAAACTTTATGGGGCCGTTTCAGCCCCTAAATATGAAAACGGGCCAATATAAAAATATACGTATATCTTATTTTTCGGTCCTTTAAAACATATCCAAATATCAAAGCAATCGGAGGCGGACACCTAATAAAGCTTTCCTTGTCAGTGCTTCTAAGAATCTCAAGTTCCACTTTGTTTCATCTCTATGCAGAACGAGTTCCGGGAGTTCCGGGAGTTCTTTGATATGTATTAAGTGCCTGTAAACCGTTGATGATATGTTTACGTTCTCTTGAGAGAGATAAGAATTTGTGCAATATTAGTGCAAGGGGTAATATCTAACCGCGACGGATACATCGATGAATTCCGTATTTAATTTTAGTGTAGCATTGATAAGTTCTACATACGTAATTTTTAACTCAAAACGTTTCGTAACATAACATGAACTATTTCGTAAGAAACTAATAAAAATCGGTTCTGGTCACTACTTTAGGTACTTAAATAACTATTATGCAATGCTGATACATATGTCTTTCCCAAGTGTCCAGATACTTTTGAGCGGTAGTGTATGTCTGGGCTTTGGAAAACAATAATGGAGCCGGACCATTGGTGAATAGGGGTAATGAGGTATTAACACTTTGCTGATCGTTCACAGGTGTATTCGTATTTTCATTGCGTAATATTGCTCATTGGCCATGAGTTAATTCGTGTTTGTACTTATATTTATGCAATTTCCAAGCCTGAAAACAGTACAGGATAATATAACAAAGCTTTAGTCCGTGCTCTTAATTATTTCGGTTTAGATAATTTAGATATTTAACTTTTTACTAAAATTTCATAACGCGTGTGCGTCTTCACTCCTGTTCTTCAATTCCGTCATCCCTATTATTAGAAATGGGGTATAATGAAATAATATAATACTAATTTTATTTCTTTTGATTTTATATCTAAAATGTCACGAATAAGCTGAGATCTTTTCTCTACGAGGAGCCGGTCAAGGCTAACGTTATAAGTTAAAGGTAGAAAGAATTTCTAGCTGTACACACTGCAGTTTTTACACATCCGTTTATGCCATATCCTAAACTTTCTCTTTTCATATTCTGCAGTGATAGATATATTAGGTTGTCCTGAAAGTTTCTTTCGCGAGTTGCACTCAATTATTTTATGTGGCCGTGTTTATATAAATAGACAATCTAATTTCATAGATATTCATGTTGTAACAGTAATGGAGCAAAATGAATCGTGCACAATTTAGTAATGTAACATAAAACATAAAATATTGTGCATGTATTACTTATTAATAAAGCGAAAGAAACTTTTGGGACAACCTAATACATTGTACATATATTATCAGTACATTTATTTTTGTAGTAAGATAAAAGGTTGAATTATAGTAAATATTCCAACACCTACTGATCCTCTTTATTAACGATTTACCTTTGCGGCTATAAAATACAGGTAATAGTAACAAGTGGGAAAAAAATCCCACTAGAGCCTCGAGTATTCTCTTTTAAAGGAAAGTGCAGCGAAATGGATATATTTGCAAAACTTATTGTGTGTCGATGTATTGCATACCCATAATCAAGAAAATTATTAAGTATACATCAAAATAAAGTTTGTTAAAGTTTATTTAGATATTTTCACTTTACGTTCAATTGTGGAAAAATAGCCCGCTGCATGAGGTAGTTTCGGCTTAAAATAACCGGTCGACAAGATGTTAATTGAAAGGTAATATACTGGGTGGGGCGGAATTCGTAATATACCCGGGCAGGTTGTGATTCTACGTGAAAAAATACGACGAAAATTTAGTGTAACATTTTTTCATTCGCGGCTTTGTTTTCGAGAAAATCGATTTTGAAGTTTGTTCAACTGCGCAACCGATTTGAATACGATTTGGTTATCCAGCATTTTACAACAGGTTGTCTCTGTCCGAACTAATGTTTATAAACATTTAAAATTGTGTGGTTACAGTAATATAATGTATTTTTACTGATTGTTTGTCTTTTATATTCGATATTATTTTAAAGGTATTGATGGAAATGTTCTTCTCGTTGCTCCTCTGTTTGTATAACTCTCCGATCTGGATATCGACGACTGGGAAATCATTCTTCGTAGAACATAGCTATCATATCAACATACTCTCAATTAGAATATTTGGCCATAATACGGAAACAATTTATGAAACATAAAAAGAAACGAACTATTACACAGTCTGATTAACTATAATTTTTGTTGCAAAACGAATTCTGTCAATATTTGCAAACACTAGCTCGGATAGAGACAACCGGTGGTAGAGTACAGGATAACCAAATCATATTCAATCCTTTGCATAGTTGAACAAACTTCATAATCCCATTTTCTCGAAAAAGTAGCTATAAATGAAAAAATGTTACACAACATTTTTGTCTTATTTTTTCACGTAGAATTATAACCTGCCCGAGTGTATTACGAATTCCACCCCACCCTGTATTATTATCTATATGTATCTTGGTGTGAGACATTAGAAAATAATGAGAGTAAGCAGAGTGTAGGCCATAAGTGCCTTACAATTATAATCTTATAATTATAGTTAGTAAAATTGTACAATAATCTAACACGATCTAATTAATAACACACTGTTTATGCCACAGAGTGTGACCACAGTTTGGTAACAGCTGTTTTGCAACCCAACTCTAAACTTATAACCATAACTTAAGCATAAAATGGACGTTATAAAGCTGCCAAGTGACAAAGGAGAAGTTATGGTAAAGCCCTGGTTCTTCTGAACGAGATCGTCACGGAACATTCCGTTCGTAACGTACCACTGGTATCGGTGAGATCGTCTACGAACTTTTCCGTCTCTATTCCGTCACGATCTCGTTCAGAAAAACCAGGGCTTAACCGAGAATGGATAAAGCAAGTAGTATCATTTTTAAAGATAGAAACAGGATCTAAGTAATACACATGAAAGCATTTTCGTTGGTTTTTGTACTTATAAACATACGTAGGCGTGTATGAAAAATGTTTAGGTTTGTAAATAGCAAGCTGGACAGAGTGTAGGGAGTTTAAAAAGAAGAGAATAGTATTGCCAAGTTTATCGTGATAATTAACCAGGTAACAGGTTCGTTTCTGGCATGATCCATATGTACAGACAGAAGAAGGAACGAATTGCCAATTGTTCTCTATATTTTATAATTTTAAAAAGAAATAAAATATGGTCAAGAGTTGACAGGAACCGAACAAGAAGTAACGCAAAAACGATGTTCCTCGTTACTGGAATCGACGAGGTTATGGATGGTAAAGTTACATCCCATAAGAAATGAAGTCTCCGTCTTCATTTTTGTGGAAGTTATAAAATCGAAGGCATTACTTTTCATTCAGCCCTCGTATATAACTTTTATCCTTCCGGCGGTATCGTACCTTCCGACGACGTATCTTATCGTTCGCGACGCCACCGCCGACGGCCTATTCTTATTCTTCGTTCGCGACGCGCGTCGTCGGGCTATCTCGTTATCTCCGCCCGCTGCTCGAACAGCCGCGACGATCGGAAAACCCGAGGCAATCGAGAACAGCGCGACGTTGCGTCATCGTTACTCTTCCTAATCGCTGCTTGGCCCGTTCCACTTTGCCACCCCCGCGAAACGGAAGGTGGCTGTGAATCGATGCCCTCCCGAGATAACATTCGCATCGAGACCCGCGGAACACGATTAATACGACCAATTGCACATCGACGCTTGATCGCACACGGCGCAACCGATTTGAAATTACTGTTCCAAACCGTTTGCGCTTTTTGTTTTACCTAGATCCACGGTCGCGTGCAACTAGTTTCAGAGTAGTTTGAAACTGATCGGTTGCGTCCGCGGGCGATCGGCCCGCCGGATTTGTTGATTTTTGTTGAATGCGTAGAGACTAATTAATTGATTCGTTATTAAAACTAGGTATTTAGAGTGACAACCAGGTGTTTTATGTATGCTATGAGTTGTAAATCCATCTCAAACTGTCACAGTAGTTGTATACAGCCAACAACTTAAAAAAAATAGATGAAGAATTGAAAGAAAACTGGTGGAATTTCATGACGAAACAAAACAAAGTAGGTGTAGCTGGTTCGATTGAAACATGAGTCAATAAAGACAAGTAAAATAACTTAAAAGTGGTTAGTGACAGGGACTGGGTGTCCCTGGAACAATTTTCGTGTCTAAGTCTATCATTCAGTACGTATCATCTGTAAGAGGTCCGCAGTTGTTTCGATTTGACTATTTGAGCCGTTTTTATTTAAGTGTATCAGTGTATCAAAAATTGTAAGGCTTGTAAGCTATTCATGTGGTATTTGTCGACATCGTATAAATAATCTACCATTTTTTGAATCAGCTTCACTTGAACAGAAGCTTTAAAACAATTAAAAACAAAATAATTAATTTTTCGAATCAAGTATGCGGTAAAAAAAACGTTTCCTTCATAAATTTTTATAATGTTTCTGTACGATTGACATCCCGAGCAATTTATGTATGTATCGTTAAAAAATAATTGTTAGGCCCTTTACCTGTAGCAGCAATAAAGACCCAAGGAATCGGTACGTACCGTCGAAGCATTTCGTTTATTACTACTCACATCTGGTCGCCAGAACCTTTAACCTTAGCAGTAGAGTCTCTTTGTTTTGCATTTCTCAGGTCGAGGTATTGCTTGGCTTTATTACTTGCTACGGTCAACTTGGAAAACCCAGACCTTCTGTCCACGTCACTGTTATTTGCCATTTCCACTCGAATTTTAGCCAACCAATAGACCAATCAGAAACTGTTTTCCCTCACCCTTAACACACAAAAATTGTACGCCTACTTCGACTGTTCGTAGAAGCGTTTTCATTCCGTCTCTAACTAGCCATCACACCACAACGTCCGAATAAAGTTTGTTAGTTAAAATACAATCTCGGATTCAACAATTTTTCACTAAGTTACAATCCACTGTTATCCGTTTGTTCAGGAATCCTAACTGATTCCACGCGTCGTTTAATCGTCGTTAAAAACCGACGACGCTGCGACGCACATACAATAATCTACACATGAATTTTTTGCGAGACCTACACGAGTAGTTCCTTCGGAAAATATTGGTAAGCAAAAAACCAGTTATTTGAATTAAGATATCCGTGCGCGTTGAGATAAACATAAATAAAGAATTGAAAATGATTAAATGAATTGAGCATCCGCATATAAATATTTCACTCGCAAAGTGCTGGTCTAAAAAGATCTTGCTACGGTCGTTTCCGCAGGATTTTTGTGGACAACCGTGCAAATGTTATCCGAAGCGGATATTACGTGCGGAGAGCAGTCGGTTAAACTGTACCGTTCATTTTCTCCTATTTAATTCAAAGTGCATACATACACGACGATGGTTATTAAGAGAGCTACGGACGCGATTTTAGAAATGAAAAATACCGAGGATATCGCGGATAAAAGGAACCGACACGCCGGAAGAAAATCTATCGCGCGTCTTTTGGAAAGCACGCTTCGTCGCACACGTTGCTCGATTATCAATTTCAAGGGAACATTCGCGAGCAAAAATTTCTACGGAAATCCAGTTTTCCATTGTTGCGAGATAGACGACACCGATCCGAGAAGCTTGAGAACGCGAAACATCCGCGCAGCTTTAACGTTCCTCGGTTCGTTTAATTATACCGACGGGATGGACCACACGGCGGACGAGAGATGGGCAAAATTTTACTCGAACAATAGACAGCCAATAAAGCTAACAAACAGAAATTTATTCGAGTGGATAATTAAATATTTATTCATTCGTTGTATAATACTATATTGCACGAATTCCAATTTTCGTTCAACATCAGCACTACCGAGTATGTAGGAGATTTATTTTAGAGTTACTCATTGTGTATTAACAATGCTTTAGACAAAATTTTTGATGACAATTGTCGAAGCAAGGAACTAATTATATTCATAAATTGTTCTAGTTTTAACGAGCTGTGGAAACAGGAATGATATGTAGTTTATTTTGTATTCGTTATTCGACATTTTTATCTAGTTTTATTCAGCTAGCACGTATAAAAAAATTTGAAACAAAAATTAACATTCAGTCGTAAGTACCAATATATTAAAGTTTGTTTATGGAAAATGAAAAGAACATAGAAAGAATATTATTATATATTGTACTATAAAAGGAAGTTAATAATTAAAATTTGACGAATTTCGTAAAATTATACTCTGCTCCTAGATTCGGTAAGGCAAATTTTCGCAAGTTTTATCATGGGCATCGGGACACTCATTAATAGTAAAAACTTTCGTAATTTTGATAAGAAGTTTTGACGTTCCTTCGAATTTACTGCAGGAAATTCGTACTAAATAGAAATTCATCGTTCCGATCTCAGTGATTTATGAATTATCAAAAAGTCTGGCAGCAAATGACGGAGAATAGTAAAAGTCGGGAAAGGTGAGGAGGGGGAGGTCGGTGGTATGTATTAGATATGTCACCTGCGGATGATGTCATACTTATAGTGTCGTCATCACTGAAAACCAAATTCAGCGTTCAAATCCATTAATCTACTTTTAATTATTTCATTCACACGTTAAATACGGATTCGCTAACACATTCATATAATACATACAGATATATCTATAATCTGTTCGTGAAGAGCATGTACGTTGAAACTGTTTTTTGGAAACCGTTAGAGGGGAAATTCGAACGCGACAAGTTAGAGGGTTCGTCCTCGTCCCTTGATACTTTGTTTAGAAAGTTTCACAGAACAGCATATTTCATCATGAGTGCCGTGTACACATCACGTTACAAAGCGGTGTTTTTGTATTCGCATTCAAAAGGACCGAAAATGTCGTTCGGAGCTGCTGCTCCGAAGGAAGAAGTATGTAGTTTCAAATCACCCGCCCGGGCGCCCCCACGAATCACACCTTTCAAGGACCTCCAACATTTTTAGGACACCCTGTGTAATTGTCCCCATAATTATGAAAGTGGTGTAAATTATATATTTCTTGAAAAAAAATTACATTGAATTAATTTAGTTTAAAATAATGTGGTATGAAATAAATGACTCATGTTTTTTTAAAATTCTGATTTAGACCACTTTCATAATTATGGGCTCAATTAAACTATGTTGCTCCACTGGTGCGTCGATTTTCCTTTGCCTATACATTTCGAGATGCCCCACCCTACCACTTTCCAACAATTCCAATAACAAAGAAGTAGTAGTATTTAGCTGCAGGGGTCTCGCACGGCGAATGTCATACCAGACAATATTTGAGTTTAGTAAAAATTGTAAATAATCCCTGTATCATGTATAAGTCGGATGTATTATATGAAACTGACGATGATGGTACAGTAGGCTATTCTAGTGATGATGATGGGATTGACACCAGTCATCAGTCTTCATACCATTAATTAAATATAAAAATAATATAAGAAGTGAAACAACTTGACAATGCAAATATGTCTAGTTCTTTTACATATTCCTAAACGTTTCAAAATATTTCATACTTCCTAGAACTATTAAATTGTTATTTTAATATTATTCAGTTGTTCTTCATTAGCATTATGTATTAACCTGATTAAATGTTATATAAAAATCCAAATTTCAAAATGAAATGTACTCTTTCTCAGCTTCCACATCACTGTTCAGTTGAGCGAAATCAAATAGTATTTTTTGGACGCATCAAATTCCGTTTGGTTTGTATGCCAAGGCCTTAAAACATTACAGCAGTTGCTCCAACGTAACGCTGTTAATAGAAAACATGCAAAATTCAGAATAAATGGTTAGGAAGTCTTATTCGTGAGTCGAGGGAAAGATAATATGGTTTGATAAAAATTCCAATCGACTTATTACGAAACACCTTGTATCTCGGTCGAGGTCTTAATGACACCAATGACAACCAGTCATTCAGCATCCTACGTACAGCATCCTCGCGATCGAGTTTTTCCTTGGACGCCATCGCGTCCGGAAGGAGAATAAATTGAAAGGAGGCCGAGACCGTCTAAAGGAATGCGACGTTGGAAAAGGCTTCGATCGTTCCGATTTTTAATTAACTTCAACCGACGGTCTTCTCGCTAAAAGGAAGAAACGAACTGGAGGCTCGACCTTGTCGCATCGCGTCCATCGAATCGGTTATCGAAAATCGATGCGGTTCTCGCGGGAACGTTTTACCGCGACCAGTTTTCCGGCGTTTCAGCATTGACAAATAACCGAATCGATCGCGAACGCGAAAAGGGAGCAGCGAGAACATCGGCAGGAGAGGATGTCACCGCATAAAGGAGAAATAAATTATAAACCTAGGATAGCGAACCTGGGTCACTTTTGACCTGGCACTCGAAACACACCTGTCTCTTGCAGGCGTCGACGGCCATTCGTCGCAGATGTCAGTCTTTTAGGCGACCTCGAGTAGAATAGCCGATTTTTATAGAACGCAATGGTCTGTGGAAGGTTTTAAATATATTTGAAACGTTCCAAAGATCGATAAATGATTGCTGTGATCTCGATACTCCTCTAGGTAGCATATCGATGTATAAAATGTGTCTTAAACCGTAAAAGAAAGAATCATTTATTTGTGAAAGTATATCACGAAGCAACGATCAAATATTATTTTTGCACATTTCTTGGAGAATTTGGGATATTTGTACTATCATTGAAAATAATTGCGGAATTATGCCTGACACAACGTGTTCTTGGAACACAATGTTTCATGAAAATAGATACTTCCGTTTACGTAATATTACTGCTGTATTTTATTACTAGTGATATTTGTAACTACAGACGAACAATATCATTATCCAGGCATTTTATGTGCGATTTATTGGTGCTTCTCCAAGGTACGAGAAGCAACCGGCGACGTCTATGAGATATTGCTGGAAGTGCAATAGAACTAAATGTGTAACGGACCCATCGACGCCGTCTAGAACATATACATGTAGGTAAAATCCGTGGACGGGCGGCAGTCTTGCTTGGACAACGGTCGTACAACTGTGAACCGACATACCCTTCAATATAATTATTAACCCTTTGCGCTCGAGAAGTGACTCTCGGTCACCACTAGCTTTGACCCAGTAAATTGATCAGCGATATTTATTTAGGTTCAATTCTTTTGGAACTCGAAGTGTCAGTAAAATGACTGTTGGCGAGGTAAAGATGACCCAATTTTCTAATCTCAAATTACTTTGTAATTACTAGACTACGGATTTGTATGCATCTATAACAAATATTAATGTTTAAGAAACTACAAAATGCACACAGTATATAATAATATAAAAATATATTGAAAGAAAATTCGTATTACAATATTTGCAAACTGAAATAAATTTCTATTTAGGTTCAATTTTTGCAGGTACGCTTGCAGAGATTTAATTTTGCATTAAGATCCGCAGTCTAGTAATTACGAATGGGACTAAATTTTCAGCGTCTGAATCTAAGCTTGACATTCACGTCAATGGAATCGATTTAAATCAAAAATTGCAAGATCTAATCTCGACAAAAGAAGTTTAATATCTTTATATTAAACAACATACTACTGCGATATTTCTTCCGACAAACAGGAGATGTATTTTGACAATTGTTTTATAAAATACACAATAAACAACAATACAGACATTAATATTCAATAAATTTCCTCCTTCGAGATGTAAAGATACATAAAATGTTAAAATATGAGTTTTATACATTAATTTGTATGTGGTATTATTTTAAGTTAGCTGGAGGAATACATCAAATACACGGTAAAAAGTCTCGTGCTAGGCTCCAGTGAAAACAGCCTCAAGCGCAAAAAGTTAATATTAGATATATACCAGACCATTTATATTTATATTTTTTGCGTAGTCAAAAATCTTTCCAGAATTTAAAATTTGTATATTTTTATCACATTTGAATACAAATTAATATGTACTCATACTAACTAAGTTTATATATGAATTCTTCTTAATAAATAATCATTTTTCCAAAAATTACTTTGCCGACGTATTATGTAGTTCCTTTTATGTTAATTGTAGCATTCTTGGCTATTTTAAGTGAAAAATCTACAAACTAAAGAAAGTAATCGTAACACCTAAAATAATGGAAAAATTGAACGCCTAGTTTCAAAAATATTATAAATAAACATCATGTATAACCCAAAAGTGCCTGAAGGCCCGCCATCCGAAACATACCCAATGGGAAGCGGGAAGAAACGAATACTCGTAGACAATACAACTTCTTTATACCTACCTTCTCTGCCAAATTTCCGTTTCTTCTTCCCAAGGCCGGTGCCGGCGGTCGAATTTTTGCCGGAGGTCTTGTCTTTGCTCTTCCAACGCGTCAACATGCTTCGCAAGCGCTTCAACGTCTCGAACGTAGGCCAAACCGCGTCATACGCGTGATTCGCGAGAATCGCGCGCGCACGCGCCTTCAAGGCTCCCGGCTCGCGGTCGGCCGCGTCGTTCCACACGAGCGATTCGCGCGATCGCCGAACGGTGAGCGCGTGTCCACGCGGTCTAGCCGCCTCCTTGCTTCGTTCATTACAGACGGCGACGCGCGTGTCGTCTCCGTTCGCGTCACGCTTCGTTCACGATGCCTGCCAACAACTCGCGCACGTTGCAAGCTCTACGGAACAACAACGAAAAAGAGCAGCTTGTGAAATCGGAGTCGGGGAGGACCAGCGACCGAGTCGAAGCTAAACTCGCACGGCTACGCTAGGTCGCGAGAGGATTTCCAAAAACAGCTTCGAAGTTTAGACACCTTCCCTCGCTCTATCCCTTCGATACGATATCGCGATGTCGGCTGATGTCAAGCTACACGATGCCTGTCCAATAGGGGTAGATCGAATGTCTCCCGCGAAAATCAGTGTATGTATCTTTCGCTCGATGAACACAGCGTCTCGTCGACGGAAGCGAAAACGATCGTCTAGGTCGAGTTTTTTTTCTCTCAGCGCGAGGAGCTCCACCCGTGAACACCCCTGGGTTAGACGATACACCGTGGGGGTCGGGAGAAACGAACGCAACAGTCATCGCGGCGTCCCGGCAACCGTGACGTCGCCATCTTCCGGTCGCGGTGAGTTTCACCCTCTGGTGGGCGGACTCGAGCGTGTCACGGACCGAATCGGATCACTGGGTCAAAGGAACGGTAACCCTTCGAGGGACGTTTGGCGTCCCGTTCGAGGCCTACAGACGGAGTTCTATACGCGCGCACATCCTGGTGGAACAAACGAATCGCCTCAAGTCAAAGTCCAAAGATCGGCGACCGGGAAGCTAGGTCGACGAACAATTTCGAGATCAGTCGCGATAAAAGCGCGACCTCTGTCTTGCTTTCGAGTTCGACTGAGGGCATCTTCGAGAGCGCAGGACTCGAGTTAACGCTTCGTCGGAATAGTTTTCAATATGAGAGGGAATACAAAGAGAATGGGAATTCTTCGACGTCGAATTCGTTCGCTCTAGTTCGTTGAACTCAATTCCTGAGCCACGACAGGTGCCGATGCTGGAATCTTTGAAAGACCGTGCAAAGAAAGAGGGGGTAGATCACGGGGGCGGGTCCCACGCGATCGAACACACCGTTGCAAGTGTCGAAGACAGAGAACGATTACACTATCACTCGGAAAAAGAAGCAAATGAGCAGCAGGGAGAAAAACGCTATCAGGAGAAAGAAGATGAGAAATATTATCAAGTGAATCGTGCTCATGATGATTGTCCACTCGTATAGATCGCTAGTTGTAACCAAAATGAGTATTTCGTGTGCGACTCGAGAACCTCGATTTATTCGAAACTCCTTATCTCACGAACAATTCCAAAGAAATCGTAAACGAATGAAAGACGCAAACGCTAGGGAATAAAGGTCACGATCGATCGCTCCTCGCGAGAGGGTTTCACAGGGAGAAGAATTCGCACTCGCCGTCCCACTGAAATTTCTGTTCACCTCGAAACGAACAAGTATACCGAAAACAACGACAATATCGGTTCGTTTATGTACGCGTAACAAGTACACCGTAACACAGCATCCCCTTGATCCACGTCAGAGCATCTACGAACCTTCCACCTCCGAATCGACTATACGGCGAAGGTCGTAACCGAGGATGCCAACTACGCTGCGTTTATGGCCTAACTGCGCGTCCTGCGCTGCGACCAGTTCATCGTACTTTCGGGGAACAACAACCGAGCAGCCGCGATGAGAACACCGGCGAAAGCGACTTCTTCCTTCCTTCGGTCACCGCGCAAAACTACTTTTCCACGGGAACTAAACCCCAAGGGGTGCACAAAGGAAATTCGGTCGGTATCCCATTAAAATCCTGCATTCCCATCCCAAAGTGCGACGACCCCAGGCGTATGGTACACGGAAGATCCAGCCCCGAAGCGGGTTATCATCCCCCACTGATCCATCTATAGGTTCCCGGGAACGAACGACGAACGAAGACGTCGTTCATTCAGAAACGATTGGAAACGCGAGAGAAAAGTACGAAACGGTGAAGAGACCAGACGCTACCGGCTCGAACGGGCACCGACTACGCGGCTTTTCACGAACGACCGGCTCGACGGCAGCACTGCTACCCTCGAGGATCACCGTAACCGCTCATTTCTCCGCGAGAAGCGTCGCTCCGACAACGATTCACCGTACTGACATCGGTGCGTGCTCCTCTCTCGCGAAACACGCGTCGACGAAGGTCGCGATCGATCGTAACGCCCTCGAAAAGAGACCTCGCAGTCTTCGAAGATATGCCGAACCTCGAATATAAGATACAACCACAACTACGATCACCGCCACATCGGGCGGCGTTGCACCACCACCACCATCGTAACACCACCACCACCGACCATCGCCACCACCACCGCGACGACCACTACCTACGCGTCGTTTTACAGAGTGCGTCAAAGCCGGTAGCACCAGCAGCAGCGGCACCAACCGTCGAAAACACGTCGAACGAAACGTCGTCGCCGGGATCTGCCAGAGTCCCGGCACTATAACACCCTCTTGTTCCCTGCTCTCCTCTTCGCTACCCTCTCGCACCCTCCGCGCCCTTTCCACTGCTCCGTCCTGTCCCTCGCGAAACCCTCACGCTCTCTCCTCCGCGTCCCGTTTCCTCTCCGCGCTGCTACGCCTTCTCTATCTTCCCTTCGTGTGACGTCACGGGAATGGAGTCGGGGATCGATCCCTGAACGCCCACCTTGCCAACGCATCCTCCCAAATGCTCCTGCTACTCGCCGCCCCGAAAACATTCGACCGTTCCACGACCTTTCCCGACCTCTCTTCGTTTTCCCACGACCTCCATACTCCACACCTCGCCGCGAATCATGGAGAGATGCGTGAATGCGTGGCCGCGTTTCGGGACGCATCCCGTGCGATCCGAGCTCGAGACCTCCTCTCGCATCATGTACATCCCCGGTCGTACATCGTATCAGGACATCCGATGTCTTTAACGATGGAACTATGTACCTAGCCGTACAATTTTATCTATGTCGAGATTCTTCAGAAAATTACTTGGTTGTTCACAAAGTTTTGCCACGATTTTTGCCGACTAATAAAGGGGGTAGATAATTATATTGGAAATGGACTTCCCCTTCTAATTTCAAAGATATAGTACGAATATTTAACAGGCGTTGTTGACCTTTGGTTGTTCTACATAGTTGTTAACCCTCGCGTCAATTCTAATAATGACACGACATCGGTATGCCGTTTAACTCTTGAAATACAGGTTGTCCCATAACTGGTGATTCAAGCGAGAAGGGTGTGATTCTACGTGAAAAAATGAATCGAAAATGTAAAATAAAAGTTGTTCATATGACTCTTTATTTTCGAAAAGAATAAGTTTGAAAATTTGTCGAGTACGTGTACTTGGACCAGTTCAACGGATTTCATTGTAGATCACCTCCATCCTTACTTGGTAAACGTTGTCAATGGATCGACGAACAGATTTCCAGAATTCGTCTAATTTATGAACTGTTGGAAGTGATGTCCAGGTTGTTGCAAACATAACTGTGCTCTCCTTATTAAATTGCATCTAACGTTTTCTAATGTGTCGTTATGCAATTTTAATTGTTCAAACGTTATAATAATATTTTGTTGTAATTATTCGACGTTCGTCATCACTATACACAATCGACTTAACATGAGTCCATAAATAAAAATCTAAAGGTGATAGGTCTGAAGATCGTGGCGGCCAAAGTATTTTGTCATCGCGGACAATCCAGCAGTGATAATTTTCATTTAAATGCCACCTTACTTCTCTATTATAGTGTGGTGGTGCTTCATGTTGTTGAAAAATTAAATTTCGTCGAATTATAAGAGGAACAGTAAGATTGTAAAATCCGTCGAACTGAAGCTAAATCAAGTACACGCGTACTCGACAAATTTTCAAACTTATTTTTTTCGAACATAAAGCATCAAATGAAAAAATTGTGTTCTACATTTCCGATTCAATTTTTTCACGTACTACTTTAAAAGCGAGTGTAAATGCACATTGTTCTACGCAAGAAATGGATAAACTTTGAATAACTAATAAAAGATAAAAAGAACTTTTGATCGATTATTTGTTCGATAAAAATTTCAATCTAAAAGAAGAAAAAATTATGTTTCACGTTGAATGGATAAAAGGTTATTTATATACATATTTAATGCTATAAATATTGAAAATAAATCACTGTATAATCTTTCATTCATCACATATTATGTCTACAGTTTATTTCAATTAATGTGTTCAGCTATGGTTCAATGGGTACTCTTGTTATTTACCGTGCTCGAGTTCACTCGAGCAACGTAATTACCAGGTAATCAAGCGAGATCATGCTTAATGGCGTAAATAGTGAACAGCTAAATGAAAGACGGAATATACATTTTACGGCAGCATTTTTTAAATACATATATTCTCGTAGCTGTTTTTAGGCGGTCAGGAAACAAAATAAGAAAATGTTGCCATTTTTAACCGGCTACTGGAAACAACTTTGTAAGAAAACACGTTAAGAACTCCTGAGAAAGTGAAGACAAATGTACCAAAATTGTTTTCAAAAATTTCCAATGCGAGGATCATTTTTTTAGGATTCTATTTTTGTGTTTAGGAGTATCGATACTCAGCATCGTAACGATTTAATTTTAATTCCGTTCACAGGAAGGCATAGGTGATCGGTCTTGAATGCAGCATATAACCTGCTATGCATTTATTCTAGCAAATTTGAATTTCTTTATCAAAATGAGCAGACTATAGACGCATACAGAGGTTCATATGAGGTGAAACTAACGTCATGTGAAGGGTTCTGCGAGCTTGTGGAATCTTCGAATCGGTAGCTGCTCTTTGAATAAAACCCAGAGTTTTAAGGGCCTTTTGTACAACGTATGCGAGGTTCGTTGAAGTTGAGCAAAGAGTCATACATCACTTCCAACCTCGCAATGAGGTTGCTGTGGATAATATTTTACTATCAATTCTATGGGAGAAAGAAATCATGTATTCATTCTTACCCACATCCATCACATTTATACATTTTATGTCAGAATTGGGATAAGTATCCCTTGCGTCCTCGATGGAACTACATTTTGCATTTACCTAATCTCTCGATGATTAATTCGACAGAAACATAACTTATTTCTCATTAGCAGTTTAATCTCACCGATCCTCGATCTATTTTTCTTGGGCAAAAACATATTTGTCGGGTATTTCGATTTAATTGGCGTTAAATAAACGTAAGTGAATTCAAATTAATTATTTCTAAAATAACATAAGAAATTAATAATTATGTATTCAAAACTAATATTAAAATCCATGTACATCACAGTGTACAAAGACTCGAAGAGGTTAACAATCATAAACTATCTCTCGATTTGTCTTAATCAGGTCACGGTATCGCCCTGTCCGTTCCTGAGTCTCCTTTCTACCCCTGTTCCTACCCTCGCTTTTCACTTCATACTATACAACCTATCGATTGACCAATCACGTTCATTGACATTGATGCAATGTAACAGCTTGTAGAATATCTTGCACCCTGAGAGCATTTCAGCGAATGTTAGAAAGGATGACATGCTCTACTTTGTATACCTACATATTTCAAAAGTTTATGGTTTAAAAATATAAGCCTATAAATTTCCGTTGTTATATTTAAAAGAGTATTATGGCATACTTAATCTGAATAGGCGTAGTTTACTTGTTTAAAGGTCCTTTTAAGGTCCTTTTAGACGGTCATATCTGTCCTCAGTTCAGTTTTAGTTTAACTGTCAGTTTTTTCTGTATGTAAAAAGTAAACAGTGAAAGAAAAAACGGAAACGGAGACTGAGAACTAATGGGATGGATAGACCTAATGGTTTCATTTCATTTGTTAGAATTCCTATGTGTAAAACAAGAGCGTCACGCCTCGCGTCAGTTTTCTTGAAAATCTTGTACGGTGCACGTATAGATCTGTCGCTATGTTTGGGCTACAAAGAACTGAAACAACTGGGAACAGTGAGAAGTTTGCACTGAGAACTGAACGGATCGTGTGAAAGGATCTAGTTTTCCGAATTGAAATAAAACGAGAACTGAAACTGAACTGAGAGCAGATATGATCGTCTAAAAGGACCTTTAAAAGAACCTTAAAAAATGTTTAGGTGTTCAATTTTAACCCTTTTCAATATATAAACGTTGATACAAAATAGTCGTTTTCTATACCGTTTAAAATTCTCGAAATGGACCAAAGTTTGACTTTCATCGAGGAGTTATCACACTTTCCTATGCATTGCAATTTACCAGCCACGACAGATTTGATCGGGCTTAGATTGAGATAAAGAAGCTGAATTCTTGGAATACAGCCGTTTACTATATTTGTTAAAAGTTTCGAAATGCACCGGAGTTTGACTTTTATCGAGAAGTTATCGTACTTCCCTGTATATCGCAATTGTTGATTATTCGTCGTGTCTTTAACAGGCCTACCATCGACACGTCTAATCGGTAATCATCCAACTCGACGACGCGGAAGACGCGAGAATTCGAATTGCTGAGATTCCATCCTATTCACGTAGCATCTCGTCCCCCGAATCGTTGGCACGATTCTCGTTTCCAAATATCGGCCATTCGGATCTGCATTCTCGTCTGTGAAGCCCGCTAATTTGCATACATATTGAACGGCACATCGACTAGTCGAAATTTTACGGACCCGCGTCGACCCTTTATCAAGTTCGCTACAGAACTCGTTTCTTCTTTTTGTTGACGGAAGTTGAACACAACTGACAGAATTGCGTAACGTGCCCACCTAATTTGTACACCGTTTCTCACTCGCAATCGCTACGTCGCTGAATCCTGTAGACCTCTGTAAATCTTGTAGAATCCTGTCACCCTCTAAACACGTGTCTTACGAAATGTGCACTATTCTAGCCGCTGCACAATGCTTCAAACCCTCATCAAAAGCTGTCTAAACGTTGAAAGATGAAAATTTGAATTTAGAATTGTATACACGAGAATCTTGGTAAAAGGTTGATTTCGTTAATCCTCATATTTGTGACTCTAAAGGTACTTTACTCTCGAGACAACGTGCATCACGTCTACCGCTCTAAAAATATTGCTGTATTTCAAGTAACAGTAATTTATTCAACTTTGATTTCAAATGTTTAAATGATACAAATGTTTTTAAGTTCTAAATAATGAAATTTAATTCTGTTATAACTTATTATTACTTATGTACAATTTACAAAATTGTAGTATAAATTCTGAATAATTTTAATCGTTTAGAATTTTAATAATTTTATAATGCATAATGTTATTAACCCTTTCAGTACATCGAACGAGATATCTCGCTACCTAAATGTCGCTTTTACGCTGCTATCGACGAAATATTTCGCGTGAAAATTTCTGTTATGCGATGACATGTACGAGTTATTCCGTGTATTTTGTACTACATATTTACAATAACTTTAACGTTGATGAAAAGGAAATCGAAGATGATACATAAGAAATACGTTATCTTTTTATAAAATAATTTGTTTTGTTTTTATTTTGTATGGAATGCTTCGAAACGTGGTACGGTACATAGTGCAACATTACATTTTTTGCAGAAATATCTTGTTTCTTTTCGTTGTCAATTTGCTTTGTAAAAAAACGCATTATTTTGTTGGATAAGCGTTTTTAATGGAAACCTGAAAGCTGTTTCGACTTTCGGCTAGTTTTTTTAGGATTTTGAATTACTGTACGCGTCATGTCTTTCCTAAATTTCCTAAATAAATGAATTTAGAATCATTGTGCCCAATCCTAAGAACAGTCCTGGTATTATTGCTACCTTTTAAATACCTACCACAATTTCAAGATGACGGCTCTAGTGATGGGTTTTACTCTTTTCAAACAGGAAGATGTCACGTGAACTTACGACGTGTCTGTTAAGAAGAATAAAGGAACTGTTGAATCACAGGAATTTTCTCATTGACCAAAAACTCGCTTACCGAGAATGAAGTGCGATGCGACAAAGAGTAATGTCATGATGTAGTATCCAAGAGCGCGCAATCTCAGGCAGGACGCAAACGACTCTTTTTCTGAATCTTTCAAGGTCCTCGTGGCAGTAAACTTGATTGACTTCGCGATCAAACCTAACGGGGAATCCTCGCTTTTGTCATCAAATTCCAGCGAAATGTGTCTGTTTGAAACCCTTCTAAAAGAAATATACCGACAGTTTCGCGCGAGCGCGTAGAGTCTCGGATTCAGACGATGCCAGAGAAGAGGATGCGCTAAGCTTCCGAAATTATGAAACTTTAATGTAGCGTAGGTAGGTCGCCCGTTTGATTTTGCATGAACGAGCCGGAAAGGCGCTTTGGGACTCGGCACAGAGACCGTGGAGTACGCGTAACCCTGCCCACCCTATGTACACCCTCCTCTGTCGCCGCTTTTACTGAAACCGTGGCGATTCATTTTAATTTCGCCGCATCGTCGAACGACCCGCGGATTTGAATTTACAAACGCGACGCGTGATTATCGATGCAACGCTCAAGGAGCATCTTCGCCAATGGCAGTTATCGTGCATCCAGGTGTCGAGGTTGCAAGGCACAGTGATTCTAAGTGTTAGAAAAATGATAAATTGCCATTCTTCGCAAAATCGTTTCCTTTATTATCTATTATCAAAGGAAAACTTTAAGGACAATATACATCGTCTAAAAAGCTTGCAGAGTACACAAAGAAAACGTAAACTTGCAGTTTTTGCGACAAGATATTACTTTTATCGAATTCGATTCTTCGGATAGTCATTTTTGAAATTTATAAATAACCAAAATTTTGATGTTAAATTTCATGTGAAAATACAAACGTAATTTGTTTGGAATTACTCATATGTAGAATGTAATATAAACAAAACTTTTCTAATTATAATATTCAAAAAATAAGAGTTTAAGTATTAAGGGGGTAGGATACCAAATGCTTCGAAAAAAGTTCGTACATTCAAGAAGGTATGTACACCCTCGCTCATAAATATGTGGACACTTACTACATTCAATGAATAATTAATATACACCGTGAATTATTACTATACAATTTTGTTGCTAAATTCTATATTGGATGTGTACGTAACAACATTTAATAATATTGAATTTTTTGATTACCATATTCAATTTTATAGTGGAACTATGGGATCGTTTAGATAGAAAAGTTCAGAAAGAATATTCAATATATCAAACACATTTGTGATGAAATATTACAAAATAAATGAAATAATATTACTTCAGATACAATGAAGAAATTAATTGTATCCAAGTTTGGTAAAAGAAAGTTTAACATTATCTAGTTATCTCTATAGTTTTAATCATTGCTAATGTGATATTAGAAAAAATGATTAATAAAATATATTCGTTAATACAACATAAACATATTGAAAGATAAATGATATAATTTATATTAATAGATTCGCAACTTTTATTAAATATTTTTTTCTATTAAGGAAGTGTCCATATACTTCTGAGCGGGTGTGTATAAAAGTTTGTACGGCATCGAATGAGATGTTCTAACTCAGAATGGTTAAACTGATCCGCTTTAAATTCTACAGGCTTGTTTAAGACATCAATATTTCGTATTTAATTGTTCTGTTTTATTATTTAAGTATACACTTTTGTTTTCATGAAGGATATACACATTTTTCTAAAAACCAATATTTCACCAAAATCAATGACTAAATACTAGTTTTATTATTATTTTAAAGAAATCCGTTGGAATTTTTAATCTTAGATGATCCAGTTTTACGTAAAACCATGTTTTCTTGGATACCTTCCAAGAGTTCGCTCATATCTTCGAACATTTTTTATATTTTCGGATGAAAATTTTTATATTATCTCTTCAAGTATATATGTTTCAAATAGAGAAACACTGATTATAAAATATATGAACCAAGCATATCACCAGGCCAGTCATACAAAGGAGATGGAGACCTCAGACTAAGTCCCAACATATTGGCTCCACTTGGTCCACTATGACTAAATATTTAAAACGAGTTCAAGTGGTGACACTGGAAAACGGCATGGGAAAAATTTCACTCACCGTCGTGACAACTTCAAAACAGCAATGAGTTTATTTCTCCCTTTACCAGAAAAAAAACAAGTTGAGTGCCTAAGAGGACAGTCCCACATCTTGGGAGAGCATAAAAATATACAAAAAAAAAAATACTCAGAGAATAAACTCTTTTTTATGAATAACCAAGTTTGACTAGTTTATTCTCTTGTTAAAATATAATCCATATACTTGGTGTTATGTATTAAATATACGACCCTTAAATCTAAGGGTTTCAAGACAGTTTGCAGCCTCGCTGTGAATAGGACAACAATTAGCTCATACTCTTATTGGAAGTCCAGCCTTTCGTTTATTTTATTTGCCCTGATTCGCTAAAGACATTTCCGCCGATAGCCAGAATTTTTCTAATGTAAATATCGAGTCATTCTAGATACTGCAGTAAAACAACTTACTCGGCGTACGCGCTTTCTAATTCAAAATTCAAGTCCAAGGTTCCGAAAACCTCCAACCCAGTTAGTAACCAAAGACGCGGCCCTCTTTGGCTTGTGAATTTGTTAATTATAATATTAGATCATTCTAAAAGTTCACGTCACTTATACTTCTGCTAGTCAAACTAATATGTGAACCATGCCCTTAAGTGTTTAAAAAAAAGGTAATCTCTCTCATTTTATAATATTTTCCCACCTTTCCGACATAGTCATTATATCGTCACTATACAATTCTGTAGTTCTTTTTATTAAATAGTGACAGGGTTTGGAGCACGAACTTATGGGATGACCAAATATATTATTGTTATGCCTAAAGTATCAGTTCCTGATAGTGTTCCATTGTTTCATAACATATCTCGCATAAAGACTCGTCTTTTGAGAACGTTAGACGAATGACTGGCTGCCATTTCTCTAAATTGATAGTTTCTTGTTATCATCCGCGATATAACATCGCTACGCGAACGTTTACGAAAAGAAGCAGGACTTTCGATTTATTGGGTAGTTCTCCTATCCTAGACGGTATCAACCTGTGTAATATTCAACGGTATCGACGTTCTTGTCGGAACCCTAACTTTGAACGGCAATTTCGCTAAATTGTCAGGTAACTTGACGATGGACAGTCACCAGCCGCGTGGGCGTTTCGGTGCGGTTTCTCGTCGAGGAATAGTGGGTGGAAGAGTGCATCGGTGTGTCGAGTGTTTTATCGAGTCGCAAGGTCAGCGACCTTCCTCGCGGCTCTGCCTAGAAGGGCAACTGTGTGTAATCGTGACTGCTCGTACCTACTCTGCGTTGAGTCGCGTCGTCTCGACTCGCCAAGTAACCGCCTCACCGGATGACGCAATCCTACCCACGTACCATGAGATTAAGGAAATCTTGACCTCGAACGTCATTCCGTACGCAAACACAGCATCCTTCGCTTGTGTGTAACCGAATCGCTTCCAGACGATTAGTTTCGTCTGTGGAAGATGTTGATTTCTTTACAGGCATTACCTTGTCCATCTTGGAACGAAATCGAGATTACGGAAACTTTAAAGTACAATCAACATTGTGAAATAGTCTACACGTTTGCCATTTTGACATAAAGTTACGAAAAGAGACATTCAACAATTCGATACACATCTCCAATTCAAACACAAAAGCTTTCACATTCATGTTTCTGGCAGAAAGGAATATACAATCCGAAAATGTATCTGTACGAGCATATAGTGTTACAGCTCGTAACGCTTTTAACCAGGTTACTGCCAGTCGTAAACCGTGTGCCACCCGTTTCGAAAATCGAAATGGACGAATCAGTTTATAAATTTTGTCGTCAAATATTCCGAGGAAGTCGTCAATAATGAAGGATGGAAATTTGTTCCACTCATTTAAAATTTATAGTTTCGGAGTCAACGACTCCTTCTTCTTCTTACTATACCTATACCTACTACCTGACCATTGATGCACTCTTCGACCAATCTAATAAGTACATATATGTAGATTGTCTCGACCGAGCCTGACCACGCCAAGCATTTGACTTCCAGGCCGTGGACATCTAGGTAAATTTTTAAACAGTCTCAGTTTGAGGCTGATACGCTATTTAGCTTCTTCTTTTCACCGCCAAAGTGCGGAGCAGTTAGTTTACATGAGTTGTCATTAGGATCTGAACGTCCGCCCTGTCAAACACAGTATTTTAGCTGCGCATAGTTAGAAAGCACCGAATTTTACATTGTATTACACAGTGTCGCCTTTGCACTTTACTGGAAAGAACCTTCATGTGCTGCTCATTTCGATTTCACATTTTTTTCTATTTTCTTGTAGCTTTTTATGGGGGTCTTCTATTTTTCTATGATTACTCCTTAAGTCCTCTACTTTTTCATGTACTTGACGTAATTTTTTTACTTTTTTGAAGTTTTTTTTATGGGAATAAGCCATTTTTCGACCAACATCTATATATTCCGGTGTTTAAAGCACAGGCCTATTAGATAGCATTACTGACAAGTCCACTAGCAGGCCCAGGACGAATCGGTCCCTTCCTTTTCCCCTTTCTCGCTCTCCCTTCACAGCTACCACCGCCACAATATCGTTTGTCATAAAATTTGGGTGGTCAATTTAAATCGAAATATGAAAATTGATTCATATTTAATCAAAGAACAATCACTTGAAGTTTAGTTAAAATCCTCTGCTAAATAAATCCAGAGAACAACTGCCTTTATGTCAAAATACATAGCTTGCATCACGTCGTCCTATATTGTTAGATGACCAACACGCTTAGTCACAACGTAACTGTTAGCACAGATGTCTCCATAGCTAAACACCCTAATTTCAGCTCCAAATTTCTATATCTTGTTGTACTTCGTATCCTTCCTGACTCATGATCATTCCTTGACCGTCGTGACGCGTCGTCCCTACCCATTACTCACCCTTTAGAAATAGATACATTATAAAGCCTCGCAAAAACCTCAGCAAACCAGAACTCAGTTTTCACTGGAACAGTGCGGATCGTTACTGTACAAAATATAAATTCTTCGAAAGTTTCTTTTTACTGTGTTGAACATTTTCTTTGGCTCGGAATCCAACAATATATCGACTCCTCGTGTTAGAATTCTTGTACCCGATCGTGTGGTACTTAGCATCTTTAACTGAAATAATATATAATATCACCCACCACTGTCGATCCAGCAACAGCCTGCGAATATCTTTCCCAGTTTCCAACAATAACACACTCTCAAGTTGGCGTTCAAGTTTGCCTCTGTTCGAGAGGAGGCGACAAGCCGTTGGTACCGGCGGATAGACAAACAGAAGAAATACGAGATTCCCGGAGCCTCACGAAATCGTATTCAGGGAGATAGAGTGGCACGCGTACACGGTTACGCAAAACCGTAGCACCGTTGAGTCGGAAAGAGGCTTAAGACGTAAGAGCGAGATTTGTCTGCCTTGCGAAGGAACGTGCCTCCTCGCGACGGGATGCGATGCTGCTCACGGTTTGCCTTAAGGGGTTCATTGAAATGCACGGTCATACGCCGCACGGTGGAGCGCGGTTCGCACCTTGTCCGGATAAAATTAGGATCTGGTGAGAGCATAGGGCAGGCAAATGAGAGAAGGAGGCGCGAACAACTCGACTATCGGAGAAAGGAACTACGAAATGTTCATTGTATTCTACGGGAGATTCGTAGTCGATGGAAAACGTCGTTGTTGACTGGAGACTATGCAAACCTACGTGGATGATTTGTACACAAAAAGTTAAGCGGAAGCGTGGCTTTTGAAGTGGGAGTGCTGTGCTGAATTTTTGATTATGTATCAGTAATCGACTCACCGATATGTGTCAAATGGAATGCATTTTGTTTGTATTCTTTTCATTGTTTTCGTTATGCGTCTCAATCGGTAAACAATTTCCAACATATTACGGGACACCTTATACTGATAAGGATCAAAAACATTGGGGTGAATAACATCCATTTTTAAATCCCCTTTTTTTTTAAAATGGTTTTATTTTACGTCGCATCTACTGTTTGGTAATTAGCGACAGATTTAATTGAATTTCTATTTGATTAGTGGTATTATATACGACTGAGACTTTAGTAGAGTTTAGTGTCCTTGAAATAGTTCATGATGTTTAGCACATGTTTCTGGCATGTTAAAGCTCTTTCTGAATTCAAGTTGTACTTCCTTTTCTGTAGCTCAAATCTTCTGCACTCGTACAGTAGGTGATCAATTGCAATTTCCTTATCATAGGAGTCGCAGAGGGGAGGGTCCGTTTTTTTTAATAGATGTTCATGTGTAAGTTTTGAGTGTCCAGTTCTTAATCCAGTCATTATTATTTTTTTGTTGTGTCCTTGACAATACTAAAAAAAATTTTTAGAATTTTTTTATTGCAATGTATAGCCCATCGAAAACTGATCAACACTTGTTTAAAATATTTTTTTGTCAGATTATCGTAAGTATTTGAAAAATCGTGAAAAGTGTTACGAGGGACATCTTGTATATAATGTGCTGTTGCAAGGTATTTATAGATATAAGATCGAGAGCTTCTAGTTTTCCGTACGCTTTTAAATTCTTGTTTGGGTACCTGTACGGTATCTGTAGTATGTAGTTACCTCTACAGAAGAATCTTCGTACCACTTATATTGTATCTATCCCTATAGTAACAGTGGAGCTCACAGGTGCTCAAGATGTATGCATTACCGTTGCATTTGGACAGCTCAAAAAGGATTTGTGTCTCGAAACCCAGAGATTTACTGAGATTCCCGATTTCCCTAGCTTCGACAACTTCGGTACAAATAAATAAAAGTGAAACTACTTACCCTTCTGTCGAAGAACTCGCTGCATCTGATCAGCGGTAGCCATCGGACTGATAGACCGTCGAGGGTCGGAGCCAGTATTCCATCCAAGGTCGCCATACGCGTTGCTTCTCGTAGTAGCCGGTCTGGTCGCGTTGGTTGACGAGTCTTTGGGTAGCGGCGGTAGCGGTCTGTCGGCATCGTACTCCGCGGTGTCAGGACAATGACTTCCATCGCGACGGTCTTGATGAAGGAACACGGAATCGGTATCGGAAGTACTGTCCTCGCTCCTGTGCCTTCGAGTCGGCGGTTCTGGAGCAGTGCCATATTTCGTCGGCCAGCTACCGCTAGCCAAATCGGGTCCAACGGCCGACTGATTCGAAAAACTGACTCTTTTCGCGCCACCAACGCTGCCATACTCGACGCACTCGCCGTTTATCAGGCTACCCCTCTTAAATATCGGCGGAGGAGCTGTTTTTCCATCGACGTCGGTACCCTCCTCCTCGTAAACCGAACGAGTCTCGACTTTTCGAGGGATCGACTGCCCCTCGCCACGATGTAAATGCGGGGATGCGCTCTTGGAGCGTTGAGCCTCGAGTCTGGCCGGATCGAGAGTCTTGCTCGGCGCTTCTCGACGGTCTCGAATCGCCTGTTGCGGTCTGACAATTAACACTGGTTGATTCTGACCTTTCTGGCTCTGCATCAGAGGCGGTTTCCCAGTGGGATTCGTTTTGGGACGATGACGATCGTCTGTCCACGAAGAGGGATCTCCGTAACCGGTCGATATCGAGAGATGATCGGTCATCGGAACGTTTCGAGGTGTTGCTTGCCTCGAAGCCGTCGGCCTACAAGAGCGTTTCGATCCACCTGTGAACTGGAGGCTCTCCCCTATCAGATTCTGCTCGTAGATACGCCTCTGTTGCTCCTCGTCAAGCTTCTTGAGTTGCTGCCAATACACAGCTTCCCTGACCTCGGGCAGATCAATTTTTCGCCCCGTCTGTCTAGGGGCCGCGTTCACCGGTGTCGCCAAGGATTTCCTGCGCGCTTCGAGCGCCTTCTGTTGCCAGTAAAATGCTTCCAAGTGTTGTCGAGTTTCCTGCTTCGACGGGGACAGTGCTCCGCTGGTCGGCACTCTTTGTCCGTATATCGGTTCTGGTACTCTCTGAATGTACAAAGGTTCCTCGATGGATCGTGGTTGCGGCGATTGTTGCTGTTGTTGTTGTTGTTGTTGTTGTTGTTGTTGTTGTTGGAGTGGTCGCGGCGTATCCGGGTGCCTTGGATTGTCGACCTGGTGTGTTTTTTCTTGACAGGGGATCCTGCTTCGCTGAAGTTCGGTTGCATGCGGTGGAACAGGACGTTGCGACTGAACGACGTGATTTTGTCGTTGACGTTGATTTTCCGTTGGCTGTAGATCGAGAGATCGATTGCACTTCTCTTTCCGCTGAACGTTACCTTCCGCGTCTCTGGCAGACTCGGCTCGTTTCTGAGGACTCTTCGTAGGCGAGGATGCTCGGCCCTGGACCCAAGCTACTCTATCCTCGCAATCTTTCTTCTGCGTGCTCACCCGATAAGTGTGAACCTCCGATCGCTGACTGGGAATCGATTGATTTCTATGCCCGTAGATGGGCTCCGGTCGCGGTAACTCCGAAGACAAGTTGCCAGACGAATCCTGTCCCGAAAATTTGGCTACTCTCGAGCTGGAAAAGGATTGATCTTCGCGTGGATTTCCACTGGAACTTTGGTCTCGAGGGTCCATCGAGTTGGCTGACTGAAGTCGACGTGGGGAATTGGTTATGTGCACTGGCGATTCGACGGCGTAACGTCTGGACTCGTTCGACGGCCGCGGTATTCTCGTTTCGTACGACGCTTCTCTCTTCGGCGAAGCTATCAGGATCTGTTCGTTAGGTTGAGCTTTTCTCGAAGACGACGCAGCACGCGTTCCTGGTGACAAAGCCGTCTTCCCTTGACTCCCGCTCGTCGAACTCGCGGGGCTGCAGCATCCCGCTTGATTCGTCGACTGCTCGTGTCTTTGACCGTTGTCGAATTTTTGCACGGATTGCAAACTCTTCGCGGGACTCCGGTTCGGCGGCGTGTCCCCTTTGTCCAAAGAGTCATCCATAGAACAGTCCAACTGCTTGGAATTAGTGGGAGTGGTGCGATCTTCACACGGGGAAGACGGACTCTCGTCGTAAATACGCTCGTCCATGCAACGCGTAGACGATCTCGATGGCGATTTCTCGTTTTCGTAAATACCCTCTCTGCGACAATCATCCTCCAAGTCTCTACCCATAGGCGAGCCGCTGTTTCGCGGCGAGTGCAAGTAATATTCGCCGCTCTTCGAGCTGGTGGGCGAGAACTCGCTTTTCTGGCTAGAATTTGGCGTGCAGCTCGAGTCGGCGTAGTCCCCAGACTTCTGACTGGACCCTGACGAAGGATACTTTGGTGATCTGCCTACCAGAGGAGCCCTGTGATTCTGATTTACTATCGGCTGTCGGGTGATTTTTACTTGAGCGGAGACCGATTTCAGGATCAGACCTGACGCGTTATCGTTCTCGTACAGAGCCGATTCGTTCGAGTACGTCGACTTGTCAGCCGCGAAAGAATACGCGTACGCGTTTTTCCCGTACCTGGCGGACTGGTTCTCTTCCAGCTCCTCCAGATAGTTCTGGTAGTTGGACAATTCCGTTCGCGAGTGAGGGATCGCTGGTAAGGGTCTGTCGATCGGATGAATCGCTCTAGGTCTCACCAAGTATCTCTCGCTGGGTGGGGCAGAGATTCTACCCGAGGGCCCGTGATTTCTATGGAACACGTAAGATCGCGTCGAGTGGTTCTGCTCCTGCAAGCTGTGCTTGCGCTCCAGTTGCCCGTACCTCTGGTTTAGTTCCTCGCGCTTTTGCCTCTGTTCGAACTTCCTGATGTCGGGGGATATACCAAGGTGGGAATTGTTTCTGTCGATCCACCTCTCGTCTGGTGCGATCGAGCTTAGGCTCGAGTCGGTAGTGTAGGATCTAGGAGGTCCGGCTCGATCGCGCAAAAGATTCTGATCGTCGTCTCGTGCCAGATGGTCCGGAGTGCTGGTTATCGGACCCTGGTCAGGAAACAATTCCCGCTTAATCTCGTCCAGTCTTTCCTCGATGATCGATCCGTTCAGACTGTTGTCCAGTTTGACGTTTCTCTTGATGTCTTCGTTCAAGTTCATGGTATCAGGGGACCTGGTGTAGTTTCCGTTCTGCTGGTAGCGAGCAAAGTGACGGTCGTCCTGTCTCTTCCGCTCTTTCGACTCCTTCTTCTTGTAGTCTTTCCGAGAATCCTTTGGCGAGAAGAATCCTGGCAGAAGTCGGCGGAGCCCGAGCTTCTTCTTCTGCTTAACGATAACAGTGTCTTAATTACAGTATACAAAAGGAAATACGTGGACATAGCGGTGTCAAAGATGGGGCTCGACCCCGAAAGTGTGTCGTATCGGCTAGCACGATTTTTTATTTATTTTTGATAATTTGACGAAAAAATGTTTGCAATAAAAGTTATTTAGTATTCGGTTGACTACAAATTTCAGTGCAACAAATTTTCAAACAAATTCTTTTTCCATAAAAAGTTAAGGTCACCTGAATATTTTTAAATGGCACTGTGTGACTATAACTTCATTACGTTGTAACTATGTAGTAAACAGATGAATTCAACGACCTCTTATATTATGACCTTTCTTTGACATTTACATTGCGATTTGTAATAAATGAATACTAATCACTTTCTGTTACACACAGTTTTTCGTCCAATAATTACTGAAACGTCGGCATTTTGATCAATTCAATTGTAATGTGCAGACAACGTTCGTGAAACTTCATAGATTTGTAAAGTGTCCAAAAATAAGAGATACATACCTCGCACCCGCAAGAAAGTGACAAGACAAACAATTAACAAAATTCTTGTGATGCGTCGATTGTGTTTTAAAAATATCGAATGTTACACAGGAAAACTTGTACTACTTTCTTTGCGGAGGTGCGATATGTCTAATATTTTCTTTTTTTCGACAGTGGTAATTCAATTGTAAACGGTGAAACTATTCGTTAGAGTTTCCAAACCAATTCATGATGATTTCGGATGGAAAATAACATTTGCAAAAAGAATTGATATAAAACTTTACAGAATTACTTATCCTCTAGTACACCTTATATTTTTAATATTGTTAAAAATACGATATACTCAGCTATTTTTATTTCAAATTGATAAAGAAAGTGCGAGTAACTAGGAAGAACCCGGTGTTTAGTTAAAAGAGATGGTATCGATTACGAAAGTTGTAGATTTAGACAATTAGCTCCTCACGAAATATTAAGTCGCATCGAATATTCAAGTTACACCAACCTCTTTTTTGGCTCGAGAAGAGCCGGCAGCGACCGCAGTCGTCTCCATAGTGAATTCTCTTATGAGTCTCGCGTATCCGTCTTTCCCCGATCGACTTCGGCCCACAAAGTCTATGGAATTCGTGGAGCAGCTCAGTCCTATGTCTGAATCAAAGCTCAACACTTTCCTAGCTTCTTCTCTGGCGCGACTGAATGTTTTCTCGTTCCTTCGATCCTGGAACTTGTCCTTTGAGAGAACCACCGACTCTATCCACCGATTGGCCCGTTCGAATTCCACTCGTCGCTGATCGGTTCCCTTACACTCGGCTATCTTGATCACTGTGTCCTGGAAGTCCTCATCCACGGACTTGATTCTGTCCTCTAGGCACGAGTCCGAGTCGATCGTGCTAACGTCAGTGTTGTCCGCCAGAACTTCCTCCGAAGTTTGTCTTCCTGTGATGTCAATTGTCAGTCCATTGTCTTCCTCCAAATCTTGTCGTTTTCCCTGCTCGAGAACAAACGTGCTGCGATCTTCGTCGACACTTTCTCTAGACGAAACACTACCGAACTCCTCGACGTAAGAGGACTTGGATGACTCCGAGGAGTGATGCTCCAGACGACTCTCCAGAAATTCTCCTGACCACCTCTTCTCCACTTCGGACACCTTCTTGCTGTAACTGGGTTTGGCGTTCCTCTCCGTTACGATCCTTTCGCTCGACTCTTCGTCGTTTCGTTCCCCGCTGGATACGCGATCCAGATCCGTCTCCAGGACCCTGTTCTCCTCGATCTTCAACCTCTTGTCAAGGTTGTGCTTGCGGAGAAACTCTTTGTCAAACGCAACACCGCCGATGAATTTCTCGTTCGCGTTCGAGTCAACGACGACGGGCAGCTTCAGGGTGCAGGTCGCCTGCAATTCCAGCAGCTTTCTCTTGTAATTTTCGGCCGTGCTGGCGTCGATCTTGGTACCTAGATTTTCCTGAAGGTCCTTGATCTTCGATTGACTCTTCTCTAAACGATCTTTCGCGTCGATCTCCACGAGGCTGTCGACTTTGTCGTCGTTCTCTCTAAGTCTCTGCTGTCCTTTCCCCACGATATCATGACTTGCTTTTACGAATAGAGCTTCGTTGTCTTCGTCATATTCGACTCTGCCGTGATCTGGACCAGTATTCGATACTGGCTCTAGAGGACTCGATTCTTTATTTATGTTCTCAGATACCGCCACGGTTACCTTGTCGTTGGGTTTCGAACTGTCCGAATTGATAGACTCTCTTTCATTCTGGGAGGATAGAACAAAGTTCCTTGCAGCTGGTTTTTCGGGTACCTTAGGTGGAATCTTGCTTCTCGCGTCACTTGGACAGGTAGTCTTGAGGCCCGCTACTACGATGCTACCAATGGAAGGGCTCTTCGTCAATTTTATGGGCTTGATTCTCTTTTCAGCATCCTGAGGAGAGACGTCGTTGGTCTCGCGAGTCTTCGAGGTTGCTTCGTTATCAGAAACGTTGTTGTTAGACTCGAGCACAGACGTATCCTTCGTAAGCGAAGCGCAATGCTCGACATTCGTGGAAGACTTTTGTTCGTCTTTGGATTGCGTAGGAACCGTCTCTCCTGATTCTGTCTTTATCGACAATTTCCTGGAACTCTCATTTTTCGTCAGGAGCACTTCTCGCGATCCAGTCGAGGACTCCAAGATGATCTTTTCGACGGTAAGCTTGTCGACCGAGAGGACTCGAAGCCTCTCGGGCCCTTCCTTATTGCCAGCCTGTGCGCTCGTTCTCGAACGATTTTCAGCGTCGACTTCCTTCGCCGCCTCCATCTTTGGCGTTCCACGAATCACTGCTCAACAGCGCCTGAAATACAAATCAATCGAACATTGCCTCGTATCCGCTCATCGACTGCTTCTCATCGTTTATTTACTTGTGTACGAGAAAGATTTCGATATTAGGATACTATTACAGTCTGTGATGAGTAATTACAGTAATGTTTCGTTAGAAGCACAAACTCGGGACTGACCTTGTGCGACTAACGTGAACATCGTATATTCTTTGACGTTTGACGACGCCCGTCAAACGCAGACAAGGGCAGCTTATAAAGAAGAGGGCGGTGCGAAAACACCGAGGTATGTCGGCGAAACAATGTAATGCAAGGATGAAACCTTTTTATTATTAACTTTTTTGTTTTGAAACTTTTAACGTCATATTCCTGACATTTTTCTGATTGAAATAAGACTAAATACGATATAATTCGGACGATATTTACCATTCATTTTTTTTTTAGTTAGTGTTCTACGATGTATGATACATAATAAGTTGTTAGACTAAATCAGAGAAAATCAAACTTTCAAATTATAATCTAACGGTTTTTTTTCACAGAAATCCAACATCATCACTATTTATAAAAATGTTATTTCAATTTAGACAAAATGGACTTAAAATGGCATAATCTTTTACTTCTAGACCAGATTTATAAAGATCTACGTGCAAAAATAACAATAAAATGGTCTTACTTAAATTTTGTTTTCAAGAAACATATGTTTTCATATTGTTTCCCAAGCAGCACTTGACTGTTTATTTCGTCTCCTAACGGTGTAAATGATTACACCAAACATAAATCCCTAAATGATCCATTAGTATTATTTTACGGGAGCTCGAAAATCACGCATACAAAGATTTCGCTGACAGATATATCTTTTATTTATCTTATCTTTGGGCCTTTACTTTCTCGAAAACAGATACATAATTTACGTAGTCGATAGAAGTGAGTTGAAATTTACGAAACAAATTAACGCAATTTTCTGTTAAATACAAAAGAAGTGTCCAGAATTCGTGTTAATAACTTATATAATATGTACAATATACATATACGTATACTGCAGTGTGTGATGATTAAATTGCGGATCGTAATGTAAATGCATATTTTGATATGCGCGTATTATTTGGCAAATTGCATGTGCTCAGCATATCGTAGTACCAATGCATATGAACATATGCATTATGAGCTATTCCATGCGAAATCGGATACTTTTTGGAGTTTCATCTCCGATTTTGACGAAATTTGGGTATGTAGTCTTTAGTAATATTTGAACATATCTCCGTGAATGTAAAAGCAGTTTAAAAATTATCGGTTTTGCAACTATTTCAAATTTTGTGCTTACTTTGTTTGAAGAAATTATAAAAGTATTAGAAATAATTTCAGTTTAAACGAAACTTATTTAACTATTCTTCTTTAAATTGTTTGAAACAAATGCCTTGTTTTTATATTACGCATATTTTTAAAAAATTCTAAAAAGTGAAATATAGCCCCATTTATCCTCTTTATTGGGAGACTTTCAAACAGATTGAGACATTTAAATTGGACAATTAACGTTCATTTAAATTAATTTTTACTCAATCAAATTGAATTTCTTCACTTTTTTTGAAGTCCCTCCATAAAGAGGATAAATGGAGCTATGTTCTCATTTTTATTCCAATTTTTTGCATAATAGATCACCAATAAAAAAATCGCATTTGTATAAGACTATTGCAAAAAGATGGTTAAATTAAGTTTTTTTAACTGAAATAATTTTTGTTCGCTACTCCTATGTTTTCACTAGTTCTTCTCAAAATCTCATCAGTATCCGTTTACTAGATTAATAGTTATAATTTCTCGAAAAAATGTAGCACTCGACTTCACAAAGCTATAAAATCGATCATTTTCTAAATTTCGAAAAATTTTTTGACATACAGTTAAATATTGATAAAGACTATAACATATCCAAATTTCGTCAAAATCTAAGATGATTTATCGTTCATATTTGCATATATTTTGTGCATTTTGCATATGCTTTGTGCACAGTTTACATGCATTATATAAATATTCGTTGTCTAGTGGTAATAGTCAAAAAAACATAATTACTGGGAATATTTGGGAAATGGTACTCAGATTCCAAATAATATTTTATAGACTTATAAAAGTATTTGTACAATAAATTTAAAAAAAGTCTTGTTTGTTTCCGAGCGACATATGAAATGCATCTTGATCTGCAAAGTGGAAGGTTGTTTACTTTTATTTAAGAGTTTTTCTCTGATTTAGATCATATTGTTATAAAATATATACCATAATACAGTAGGTTATCTACTTCGGTGATAGATTAAGGTTACGAAATCAATAAAACGTAATCCGTGATAATTCGTAATTGTAAATATAGTACAATTGAGTCTAACTAAACTATTTATGAACAGTGCTCGATAACTCCATATCTCTTAACCTTGCCCACTAATCTATTTTATACGTCAGGCTAGTTCATTCCTTGATACGGGCGCTTAATGCTCCTGTAACTTCTCATGTGCGGGAAGCGATAATAAATGGATAATGAAATCCGGAAATGGCACACATGCATTTAATGCATGCAAATCATTTTCTTGGTAGATATCAACAGTATAACAAGACATTTCAGAAGCTACGCGAGTACCTCTCAGATTTAGGTTTTCTAGGAATAAGACCCCTATTACGTTTCCTGAACAATGTTGTCCGAGTCTCAACAACTACCTGAATGCAAGTTGCCAATTATCCTAAACCGTTCTTATAGTCTTTGTACTAGAAATATCTCTTTCTCTCTCGTTACGCGACTCTAGAAACAAGATCCTCTAGGAACTAGACACCAATTACGTTTTCCAAAAAATACGATAGTCAATATCAAGAATTTCATAATCAATGTACTCGAATAGAAGTCGCTAGTTATCTTACAACGTTCTCATAGTTCTTCTATCAGATAATGTCCTTACTTTTCCCACCATGTGGTTAAGGCATCTAGAGCTAAAACTCCAATTACGTTTGGTAAACATATTATCCGACAGTCAACAACGCCTATTTAAAAGTCGCTAGTTATCTGTTTATCTCGATTTCTGGGAATCCGAATACCTTAGTTGTTAGTCTGCTTGCTTAATTACTAACGACCGATTGTACATCAGGTTACCAATTGCGAACATACTGGTTCGACGGGCCACTCAAATAAATTATTAGGGGTACGTAAAAATTCCCACCGGTTTTGAGAGATTTCTTATGAGATCTCTTCTCTTATGAGAAATCTTCGTATGAGATTTCTTCGTCATTAAGTTATAAACTTTTCAATATTTTTTAATTAAGATATTTTCCACCACTTCCCACCGTCCCGGTAAAAGGTGGATACCGGGATAAAAGAACTTTTTATTTTTTGAGCTGATAAAATCATCCATGAAGTTTCGAGATTTTGTATTATTTTAATATCGTGTGCTAGAAAGTTTTACCTTCTTTTCGAGTGGAATATTCAGAAATTTGAAGAAATTTGACCTTGAATTTGAAGCTTATAATGCATTTAGCAACAGGCTTTTATATAACATGTGGATTTATCCTTGAAACTGGTGACCATTAGTTTTTTACATTTTGTACCATTCTTTCACGTGTGCGAGTTACGTCGAGGACCCATTCGCTCTTGACACAGCCATAAACCTTCGGATACTAAAAGAGTTTCAGGCTACCAGTATTTAAATTCCGTGAATGTATTTAATGTCGGATTTTCACAAAACTTCACTTGATTGATTAAATACGAATAATATAAGCCTATTTCGATTTAAATTGACCACCCCAGTTTTATGAAGAACGATATAAAAGTGTTGTTATTTTAATACTGATTATTATGGGACATGCAGATTTTCACACAGATTGTAAATAGACCACGAAATCATATTTTTTTAAAAGAGTCAACATGATTTCAGAAAAACTATCGGTCCAATCGGCTTCAAATTTATATTGTATGTATATTCAGAAACAGTCTCTCTATCGTCTAACGAATAGGTGAAATAATATGTTGCATAATTCGTATTTTTTTGTTAAAAATTCGGGACATTTTTCTTAAAAATTTATAGTTTCGAGTTCGTTTAGCTGCCATTTCGAGAAAAAAGATCCATCTGGTTTTCTCTGTTTCGTTAAACAATTTGAAAATGAACATAGAATAAAATGCCGATTGAATTTTTAATTTCAGTTCATTTCAACGGCAGGAATCATGTTAAGCAGTGCCCAATGTATGTTCCACTGCCTCACGGTCAACGGATTGTATTATTTATATTTTTGGGAGAATGTTTTCATAAAAATAGGTACATTATACAGTAATAGTAATAAAACAGCGTGTAAAATTAAAATGTGAAAATCTTGCATACTTAAGAAAAAGAAAAATGATAAAGAAATCACTTTTTAGTCTGAAAAAGCAACCCCCCTGAGGGCCTCAGGCTGAGGCATCCTCGAAGTGCTCTGCCACTTTCGCACATATTCCGATATGCCTTATACAATATTTTTACTTTCGCTCGACCTCCTATCCGTCGATTGAATCCTATCACGCGAGAAGGAAGGCTTGTGCAACTGCGGCCAATTTTTACATACCCTGTACGAAGTTGGCCAGCATAGTTTCCGCGTTCGCGCTAACGAGCCGCAAAGCGAACGGTTTCGAGGACTAAGCGAAAGGTCCGTCTCGACACGCTATGCTAGGCGCCAGGATAATGTCTACCGCGGTCGGCGAGCCGGTATCGCATTACCTTGATTACGAGAAACCGATCTTAGCCATGAGTGCGTGCCTGCGTTCATCTCGACTTCCATATTACGTGACTCGTGCCGCGTTATTGCCAAAAGAATGTCGTTGCCGTTGCGCTCTCTCGGTTTCCTATTTCTCGCTGCAACGTCGAGGGACACTGCTTGGAACACGGGCCCTCCGTGTGTGCACGCCATCGCGCGAATCGGCACGGTTTTCGTTTACGTTAACGTTTACGTAGCCTCAAACAACCGACAGAAGCAGTCTAAACTCGTAACCTAAACGGAGCTACATCTTTCAAGCTGACGCGCGGTCATCGTCTTCGCGACGGAAATGGAAGGAGCAGAAGCAGTCGTTTTCAATTGTTTTGACATTTTCTCATACGCTATAAAGATACTATAAACATTGTTTTCTTTTCTTTTTCTTTTTTATTGTGTTTTTATAGTTACATCCACCTCACAGGGTTATTAGCAACTAGATGAATTTCTGGTACGTCTAAATTTGGGTGAATAGTTTTGTTTGTTTAAGGAATATGATTAAGTTATTACAATTTTCAATTGTATTGGTGGCGTTTTCGATTTTTTCATGGATTTTGAATTTTGTTATCGTTAAATTGTGGATTTTATGCATTTATGGTGTATTCTAATGGAATAAACACATGCTAAACATAACCATAAGGTGTGCACTTAGGAAAAATGGAATAACAATATCGCCCTCCGTATTATCCATTTATGGTGTAATTTAATGTAATAAACACATGCTAAATATAACCATAAGGTGTGCACTTATGCAAAATGTAATAATAATACCGTTATAATCATTCAAAAATCTATTCAACATACATTACGTATATATTATGTATAATTGCTATATTATTGTACGTCATAAATGCATAAAATCTCTTAAAATTTTGTTAACCGGTAACAAGTGGTCCTTGTGGTCCGAACATTGCTGACCGGTTTATTTATAATTGCACTTATATTACTTTATGTAATTTTCAAGATTGAAGTAATTTTACTTTAACGTGAATAGATTAACTTGCAGTTTCTAATGTAACTTGAATTGTCTGATGAAACTTTGCGAGCAGGTCAAGAATCTTTCTCTTAATGATAGTAGCATCGATAATTAGACAATCTTGTTACGAAAGAAACTCGGAAATAGCGAAATACATAGGAAATGCAAAAAGGATTGACTGGATAAATGCAACATTTATATTTTTAGGTAAATCTTTCCATACAAATTTCTATATCGTACTAAAATAGTACTAAAGGCGTATGTAAAATGTCAAATTAAAATCTTGCACACTTAAAAAAAAAAAGAATGATAAAGAAATAAAAATTTTGGGTTCGTAAGAAGGAATTCCCTATTTAATATATTGTTATACGATGAAAAACAAAATTTCCGAAAACATATATCCCTTATTTTAACCTGGTAGTTTATGCATATACATTTTTATAAATGAGAAACAACATTTAGTAAGATGAATTAATAAAGATACATTTTTTTTAAAAGATATTATTTAAACAAATAAATAAATAATTCTTTCTGACATGAGCGAAGTAGCCATTCAAAAATGCGTAATTTAAAAAAAAAAATTTGTCCCAGCTTCTCTAGCTTCCAAGGTTGTCTGGAAAGTCCATGCCGATTTTGGTAGGTGGTACAGGTCTGAATATATCGGAATGATTGAAAACAAATAACACGAATACATTCCTTAAAAGGCGAGAAGGTTGTGGAACAAAATGTAAGTACAGTTAGTATAATAAGTATTCGTACAAGAGCCATTTATTTTAAATTGGTTGCTATACGAATATTTGTTACAATCACTGTAAATAAATATATATCAAAATTTATATGTGCCTTTGAATTTGTCTTCAAAATTGGCTAGAACTTTCTGGACAACCTACTATTTAAAAAAAACATGTTTTTCAACTCCCACTTTAGAGACTGTTTTCATCCCTTCGATAAGGACCCTTGACGATAACAAAAATACGTGTCAATTATTTTTTTAGAGCTACCTTCCACATAAATTTGATCGAAATCAGCGTATGCCCATTGAATATGTTACCTTGTAAGTTTCATTCGGAAACTCGAGTTACAGTATCCGTACATCACTTATCAGTGTACACTATTTTAATCAGTGCGTCAAAAATAAGTATGATGTAAACTACATAAATCGGTGAGCCAACAACGGGCGTAAAGTGGCCAAGATCAACGACCGTAACACCAATTCCCTCCGCGATTCTCGCGAACACGTCTCAAACCCGTGGGACGCTTCGCTCGTTTTTTAGCGCGGTTTTCGCGGTCCCGTTACCTTTCGTTTCGCTCGCGATCTCGCGGCAAACGTTTTCGCGAATCGAAGAGCAGTGGGGTCGCGAGATTCGCTTCGTTGACGACACCATCCCTCTTTTCACCTATTTCGCGAAACGCAAGCTGTATCTCCTGATCTCATTTGCGCATGGCTTCATCGGTATAAGAAATCCAAGAGTAAACGTCCTTAGAAAGGACGAAAAGCACAAGACTGAAGCCGAACGGGGGCTTCAATTTTTTTCTTCCCAGCCACGAGGCTAAATGCTTTACGAATAAGAATCTAATTAGTAGGTTGTTTGGGAAGTTCATTTCAAATTTTTTAAATAAATTAAGACCACTTTATTTACACAAAGAGGAACTGTATCGAAACAAATGTGGACTATTTTATTCCACGATCTTAGCTCATCTTACAAAAAGCTGTATGTTGCCTTTTCTCCAAAATGAAGATTTCTTATCGGCCAAAAGTTTCCAAAGATTCAAATTTTTTGTCCCGAAGAAAATTTTCCAAACAGAGGTATAAATACGAGTGTCATTCAAATATAAATCAGATTTGTTAAATCCTTTATTAAGGATAGATAAAAATACAAATGGATTGCCTTATTTTTCTACGTAGGTTCCTACAACAGAAATACATTTTCTCCGTTAAATAAAATTTAAATGTCTCAGTAGTCAATTGCGCAGGTGCAGTGAAACTTGTGAATCGATTAGAAGGAGAAGGGAGGCTTTTTAGGACCATATAGCGACCTGTAACGAAATATGGGTCCATCGCTATACCCCAAGAAACAAAACAGGATGAGTATGGTGGTGGAAAGTTAAAGAGGTGACACTGATCAAAGCCAACTCGACTGTCAGCCAGGAAAATTCTAACAACTGTGTTTTGGGACTCAAAAGGTGTGTTGCTGATGATCACCTACATAGTCGAAGGACAGTGACTACTACTTCCCGCTCGTGGATGATGTCAAGACTGTTTATCGCAATAAACAATTCGCGGTGTCCTTCTGGAAGACGACGCAAAGCCGAATATACCAGCTGTAACTCACGATAAGCTCACTAAAATACACTGAATATCACTCGAATAACCACCTTATAATCCAGGCATGATTCCATGTGACTACCGTATGAGTGGTATACCGAAGGAAAGATTAAGAAGGGAAAGATTTAGAAACGACATAGCGCGCTGCAGCGATTCAACTGTACTTGAACAATTGGTTACTGGTGCAACCAACTACTTTTTTTCCTAAGGGGATTAGAAAGCTTTCTATCTGATGAAGAAAATGTATTTCTGTTGAAGAAAAACACGTAGAAAAATAAGGCACTCCATTTGTATTTGTATCTATCACCAATACAGTTGTGTACAAAATTCTGGTTTATATTTGACCTTGTAATAGCTAGGCAAGAGGCATAAGGCAAGATCGGGAGAATATGGAGGATGAAGAAGAACGCCCTATCAAAATCTGCAGGATTTGTGTGCACGAAATCCATAAGCAGGGTGTCATCAACCTCTCGAGGCCGGCCACAGCGAACTTGATCTTCTATATTGAAATCCCCAGTTTCGAATCTTCGATACCATTTTCGTAATCATTGACATCGTCATGTTTAAAGCAATACAATACATCATATGGCAAAGCTGTACTTTCTGATTTTCCATTTTCCAAACTGATTTATGACGAACTGGTTGAAATTAGAAAGGTCTGCGAAGTTTTAATGGCTGGCTCATAGATCCAAGAATGTTTATTGATAAAGACACAATCATTTGAAGTACCTCCGCTTTCACTGATAACATAGAGAGCCGGAGCACGCGAAATTTGAAACGAACCTTTTGTACAACCTAATATAATACATTACTGAGGTGTACGAAAATGGTCATAACTTGGGAACAAGTTCACACAAAGCATGACTTGACCACCTCGATCGCTCGAGAAAAGTTGAAAAGATCCAAGCGGCCAGTGGAACGAAAAACTTGAGAGAAACGCAATATTGGCCACTGAAATTAATACGACGGTGTTGACTTACCCGTCTGATGATAAAAATATACGCTGTCGCCATCAATTACGTAAACTACGCTGGAGTTCGACGACGTAACGTTTCCGTACACGCGAATAAGTAAGAATGCAAAAAAAGAAAAAATGGATTCAAAATACGTATGTACACGTAGATCGTTGTATAACTCATTATTCATTTGAACTATCAGAGAATATGATTTTAACCTTCGAATGCCCTAAGTTTCAAATTTGAGACCGGACTTCTAAATCAAATTGTACACTTGCAATTGGTTTGTTTTAATATTTGGTTGTATGGATGTTACCATTGCAGAATGTTCTTTTGAACAAAAGTTAAAAAAGTAAACGTCAGCTGTCAAAATTGTTCAAATAATAAATACATTGATATTTTTTTAAATTTAATTTGGAAAATCAGGATTCTAAGGGCTAACCATAACCCTAAAATGTCACACAGGAGTCAAGTGTGATTTTGATTTCATTATATTTACAGTGGAACCCATAGAGACATTATGAATAGAGCAGGGAGGCCTCCCTGTAAGTGGAAATGACGTTAAAAAGAGAAAATAAAACGTGGTATGTATCCCATTTACTTCTATGCGTTTATTAATGTGAATATAGAAACATATGTAATTATTAAAAGTATAAACGATAATTATTTATCATTGCCATAAATGTAATATAAAAATATACTGATAAACAGAGACAACTAGGGTACCGCGGTTTTCTTTCTTTTTTTAAGCTATAGTACAGTTAGTGGTTTGGCTGCCCTACTCTATCTATTATATCTTTATGGTAGAATCTCAATTATTGGAACATCAATGATGCGTGAATGCCTTATTTATTGCATGAAATCAGCAAAAGAGCAGGATGATTGCTAAGTAGCAACTAACAAGTTTTCTCTAATTATTGTGGGAATCTCCAGTATTGATTTTTTTTAAACTATGCAGGGTTAGATCTGGTGATTTTGAAAGTCGACCTGTTGGCAGCCAAAGCACCCTCCATGACTTGGAATAATACGTATGTAAACGGATTAGATAAATATTACCGACCTGCACTTGCTTGATAATGTATCAACAACGACGCACCTACTATTGCCTTAACGTTTAATATTACTGTTACCACGTGTTCACAAAACGTTTCCGGAACTATGTTTATACAACAGTTTTTTCATATTTTTAGTTAAAGCATACATCGGTTTATCAAGCGATTTCAAAGCCAGATATATTTGAAAGAACACGTAATTCTGTAACATGAAGCGTACGTGGAAATGGAGAGAGAACACATAGAATACCTTTCGTAGACAGTAAAAACAGATTACAGTAATGTAATCCTTTGTTTAGAAATTGTATAGGATAAAGATACAGCATAAAGTTTGCGTTAACAAAATTGAGAACCGTCGTCAGCTCTGACAAGATTAATTTTTCAAGCTACTGTCACCACGTTTTACTCGCAAATTCAGTACAGCGATTGATAAAGAACAATTCAAAATTCGTCTGTTTGATCGGAATATTTGTTCAGTAAATTGTTTATTCATTTATAAATGAGTTCTCAATTTATTTACATAGTTCCATCAAGGAGGTATTGATAATGTAGCAGTTTTAAAAAATCGATTTGTTTGCATTTTCTTAAACTGCATAATATCGAAAATATGTTTAAAATAGGTTTAAAAAAATCTTGGCAACATTTATAAAAATATTTGTTTTTGACGGCCTGCGACACCGTTTTGAGGTGAGCAACATTTTGGCAAATTGTATTGGTCTGTAACAAAAACCAAACAATATCATAAACTGCTGTGGATTCTATAAGCTATGACGTAGGAAAATTGCAATTTCTATAAAAATTCACAAAACGGCAGGCATGTAGTTTAGTGATCTATTCTTTTTACCAGAAACCTGTCACTTTTTTGTTCTTATTTTGTCAAATTTTTGGAAAATTTATAAATTATACTACAATTTATGATACTTTTGGAGTTTTTGTTACAGTTTTATCCGATTTACTTGAAAAACAATTATTAACTTTTCGATTTATAGGGAAGTTATTGTATTTGCCCCTAAAATGAAAGATCGATTTTTTAACAGATCTCCATGTTTCAAGGTTATTAGAGTAATTTTAGGCTATTTGTAACAAATTGTTCGCGCGCACGCGCGCGCGTGTGTGTGTGTGTGTACGTATATAAACAAATTTTTCGTTAACGTTTTCTAAAAAAAGTAATAGCGAGATAAAAATGATCGATGATGCAATCGATGTGTATCAATCTAACTTAGAGCTGATTAGATTTTGTTCTAATTCGGTGCAGTAGTTAATTTAGTTTTTTTTTAAGAAAACTTAACTCAATAACGCAATCTAGATGAGAGAATATAAATTTATGAGCGAATAACTAAATGGAAATAATATATATACATAGATTACTATTATTACATTTGTATGCATATGTATAACACATGTATATACACATACAGGGTGCCAAAAGTATGGAAACAGTCAAATATTTCCAAAATGGAATATTTGTGAGAAAAATGGTTTAGAGAAATGTTTTAGAGTTTCAAAAATTCTATTGAACGATCGTGTCCGTTTGACCTTCAAAGGACCGGTCAAAGTCACGTCAAGGTCAACATGATTTTTTTAATGGAACACCTCATCTTTTATCATGCACTGTGAAAGCTGGCTGTGTGACCTTTTCAAAACACTAGTTTCAAACATTTTTTTATTCGCAATATATGGCGCTGTAATCGAAAATTGGGAAGTTCCTTGTGTGGCTCGTAAAGGGTCGCACACAAAATAAACATGAAGAGCTATATGAAATAAGCGAGCAACAAGAACCCCACTCGCGAGCGAGCAACAATAACCAGCTAGTTTTTTTACACGTTACCAGGATTTTTTGTATTCATATAATAGAAAACTTAATATAAATCGACTGTTTACTTTTTTTTTTCTGCTGTTTAAAAATCCTATACTTTATTGGTCCTGTCTCCTTAGGTGTTTTACTTAGTCCTGGTTCTTTGAACCACAGTAAATTACCACAAAGTTCTGTCTATTTCCGGTAACGGAACGTCATAGACTCTTCATAAGAAACATAAACTCCTCACGAGGAGCATACTGCTTATAAATTTGCATCATTCGACCAGTAATAACTATTCGCGGGAGAATCGACGAGAAATTAGAGTAGCGAGAGCAGAGCTAATCCGAAACGAACGTTCAGGCCAAGCTAATAATTGACAGGATCGACACGGCAGTTAGTTCAACGAATACCAGCGTACCCGGTTAATTATCGCAAGTCTCGTTATCCCATTATCGTCGTTAGATATTATCGCGAGGTCGAACGAACTCCTTTGCCGATTGCCGACCGTCGGTTTCCAGCAAGATGCGTACACGCGAGATGCAACGACCCATTGCACGACTTGCCTGGCGTTTTCAATCTGTCAGTGACGGACATAACATTATTCAAATAATGGATAATAACATGTTGTTATTCGCAACATTATTCGACCGAACACTCGTGTAGACAATTTTTTATTAGGTCATCGTGAAATGTAATTTCATTCTACAATTGAGATTCTAATTTTAATTGACGGAATAACGAGTAAAATAAAAAAATCAATATGCCCTCTTTCTACTACATCGATGATTGGTTTCTAGCTAGCCTAGTCTTCGTACACAATTATATCAAATACGAAGTCTTTTTGATATTTAATATTTTCACATTTTAGTCTCACAAATTAATGACGTAAACTGCTATTCGATCATTGTGCAATGTTCTGTGATTGAGTTTCTAATTTTTATTAAAAGAGTAACGAATAAAATATAAAACCAGTATGTCCTGTTTCGACTATATCAATAATTGGTCTCAAGCCAGCCTAGCCATAATCAAACATACATACGAACATCATTTTATTCGAATAATGGGCAAGAAAACGCAAAATGAAGAAAGCGAAGATGCTGATTTTAATTAATATTTCGTTTTCAGTGCATCGTAAAATCCAAAACCAATATCGAGCAGAGCAAAACATACATAATCAAATAAAATGAAAAACTTCTCGATATCTCCAGTTTTCACATTTTAACCTTACAAATCAATGAAGTTAACGAGCAAATAACATCAACACTTTTCATTTACGACATCCCGGTTAACGCTGAGCCATTTATACCATGGTATACTAAAAATGCTTGGAAACAGTTGCCATGTATGGAATTAATAATATTATATTACACCATAAAGTTTACACATATCGCCGAATACTCCGTGTTTGCTCAAGGAGAAACTTTGCCAAGTGGCCGATCACCGAAACACGTCCGATTACTCGGACAGTTATCCTGTTTGGAGAACGGTTCGGTCGAATAAACGTCAGGAATAAATATCATTGGTTGCTTTTATTTGTCGTCCGTTACTCCAAGTAAAGTTTGCGCATCTCTGGCCGCGCGTAATCGCGACTGGAGGTACTTACGTAAGCAAGAAGAACTGACAGGGACACAATCCGCATGCAAACGTTACGAAACTCTCAACAACCGTGAAAAAATAAAGAAAACAAGACCGATACGAAGAAAAGATTTTAAGCACACCGCATCTCGCTCGATAATAATTCGCTTCATGCCTGGATAACAAATACGGACATCATTTTGTTCGAATAATGGATAAGAAAACGCAAAATGAAGAAAGGCGAAAATACTGATTTGAATTGATATTTCGTTTTCAGTGCACCGTAAAATCCAAAGTAATATCGACCAGAGCAAAAACTTCTTTTATATTTTATTTGAAAAATTTGTATTTTATGGAAACCACCAGAGCTTACAACATAACCAAATAAATTCCTATTTATTCAATGTGTATAAAGAATTCTTTAAAAATAATCATTCTCGGTTCGTTTACATTTTCTCTTGTACATATTTAAAGATACGTAACAGTGTTTTTGTTTGTTGATTATTATCGGGCATAAAATATCAAAGAGTTGCAAACATTTGACCCATTCTTAATCTTTTATTAGTCATTCAATTCCCTTTTCCTATAAATACACATGATTATCTTTCACAAGAAAGAGAAATTAGATAGCTAAGAGGAAACTATCTTTAATAAAAGCAATCAATCGTTAAGAAAAAGCAATTAATAGTTATATTCAGAGAAAATAATTCACTAGTCAAGATTTTCATGAATTATAGAAAAGCAATTAATACGACTATTATTGATATTACCAACAGACTGTTTGCGTCCTCCTGTATGTTTTATACGCAAGAGCGTTTAAATATTTGATTAGAGAATCCGTTTCTCATCCGACCTACATCCCAAAATTATGCAAGTTTAATTTTGGCTCCATGTAACAATTTACAGATATGGAAATCATCCAAGAGAATTCAAAATAGAATTAAAAACGCTTTCATAATTTACGTAACAAAATAAATGGAATCGTTTGTAAACTGTTTGAAAAATCCACGACTATTATGAAATTCTATATCGTGCATTACTTTGTTCTCGCTTTGAATATTGGAGCAATGTCTGGTCACCGTATCAAGTTACATACTAGGTGTACCCATAAGTCGTCAATTACTTAAGCTTGTTTCTTCCTGGTAGTTGAGCGTTAACCGTAGACAAGGAAAGACGAGTCTTGCGAGTCTTTCAATTCATAAGACAGTGCCAATTTATTACGTTGAACCGAACAAACAAACTTTTATCGCCCTGCAATAAAATGGCTGAGTTTGTACCCTTTAAAAGTAGGGATGCGATATTGCGTGTTGTTTCAATTTCGTGTGGGATTTAATGAAACAACTGCAGCTAGTTACATTTACGATGTTTATGGAAATGTCTGGAAGACGAAGAAGCATCACGGTTTCGACAATTTGCCGAAGGTGATTTTAACTTGTTTGTGGATGTCTAGTTACATTTGATAACGAAGCTTTAGTTACCGGCGGAATTGAATCCTAGGCTAAATACACAGAAATTACAAGATAGACTCGAATTCACATGATTCGTGATGCGAAGGCACCTCCGTGAAATTGGGAAAGCCTTCGGACTAAGACCGGTTAGTTAAAATACGAATAATGAGATTGAATTATAGTTTGTATATATTGTCAGTATTTCAACTTAGGTAATAGATTCTTGAGTTTATAATTTTCTGATTTAGCAACTTTTTTTCTATTTTTTTTTTAATATAGAGAATCTATTATATTATTGATATGAAACAAACACTTGTATAGAAAAGGTAATAGAGCGAAAGTTTTCGTTTTACAATCGAGAATTTCTTCTCAATGATATTTTAACAAGTATTTTAAACGTTGATTCTACATTTAACAATACAAATTACACAGTGTGCCACAGAAACAGGTTATTAGCTACTCCCGTAAACCTGAAAAAGGATCTAAAATATGTAGACAGAAAACGTCGTTTCGATTGCTTAAATGGGATAAAGATCAAGGATTGAAAGCCAATAAAATGTACACACCATTTACTCTGGACAAATTGGACTGATGCAATTAAAACAAACGAAAATTACTCGTACGAAGTTATTTATAACTTTAATTACAGAAGAGTTTTCCAGGGTATATATTTCATTTCTCTATGGCGAGGATCTAATTCCCACAACTAAATAGATTAAATTAATTAGAAAAGTGTTTGCCGGGGTAAGAGGTACGGTTTAAGGACAAAAACTACCGCAGTCAACGAACACCCGTATCCTCTGTAAATGGACGGACCGACCGTTCAACATCACGACGAAATGAGCATTTTTTACCGAAGTTTACTCAAAGAGACGTACTCACCCGTCCTACGCGTGCACACGGTACTCGCACTACTATCGCCGTGCACTACCACGAGGGGCACTCGACGCGATAAGTATCGAGCACTCGACTGACTGCGCCTCGAAGCGGGGAGACGAGTTTGGAACCATCGGAACGATGATTTTAACAACGATGTAATGCCGTGTCCACTTTATGTAACAAAGTTGGTCTGCAAACTAACGCGTTTCAAACATCCATCGATAGTGTGACTTTTCCAGCTAAATCATTGAACAAACAGAGGCCCTCCCAGATACCGCGTGTGCGGGATGTCATCGATAATTGTAGCGATTAATGTGTCGACGACTGTCGCGAGTTTGATTGCTCCGAAGTTACTATCTCGTTTCTAAGTTACGGAACAACGCTAATGTCGAAGTGCAAAAGCGAACGTAGGATTTATAAAAATAAATTCCCTTTTGCGGGATGTGAATACAAGTTAAATACCAAAATGGAGTTTGGTACGAATATTTGTTTAATTATGTTTACCAAATGTTTCGAATTCGAAATGTTTGTGTCCAATTCGGTAAAAAAATTCAATTAAAACGAAGGTAGGTGATGGAGTACGTAATTTTGTTAGAATATCTTGTGTTTTGTAATATGTAATAGAATTTTTGCCGATTCGACGCGCGTTACAAAAATTGTTTCAGCTTTGCAAATAAACATGTACATTAATATTAAAATGCATTATTGTCAATTCAACGTATGTTAAAACAATATAATATAATAACAAAGTTTCTTTTACCAAACAGTATTAAAAAATCCTTATTACTTGACTTTCAGTGAACCTACCTCAATGCCTGCCTAAATTTCATTTAAATTCGCTATTTTACTAACTTTGAACAGACGCAGAATAAAATGTAACAAATAATAAATGAAAAATTCCAACTGGTTCAAAATTGTAAAACCTCTTACTTTCTAATCCCTTTTACCATTTTTACTACTGACAACGATAAAATACTACGGGGAAATATTTTTTAAATTCCATTTCGTAACGTCACCAGCCACGTGACCACGTGTGGTTGCCAAAAAACGCGTGCGAAAGTAAACAAAGCGATAATTACCGACGTTGGGATTGACCGTCTCGGTGATTTCTTTGTCCTTTTCGCGACATCGAGTGCGTTTCAGTGCGGTCACAGCCACTGGTCACTGCTACTATCGACTGTACAATACCGTCGACGGAACTTCACGTTTCAACTTAAAAACACAGCACGAGGATCGCGGCGCGACGCGTTGCGTTGTCGGATGAAAACCAACGAGACCTATCGTCGGTCCGAGATCTACGGGACATCGCGAAGAACAACGGAGAGATAGAGGTATTAATCGCGGGGAGGGGGAGGGGGAGGAAATCGAGAAAGGAAAGAAAGAGTAGGAAAAGGAGGGACGAGACGGCGTCAACGATGCCTCTGTACTGACTGACTGCGAGTGGTTCGCGTAATGCGCGCAGAGCGAGAGAAACAGAAGGTGGGGGCAATAGAAGGCAAGAAAGAGCAAGACAGGCCGGGAATAACGAACAGAGAATGGATTCGGAGTACGTGCATGATCGCTAACACCGGCTACGGACGGGAACGGAACCGATTCTCTCTTTTCAGCAAACTGAATGTGCTCCTCCCGTGCCAGCTAGGTGAGACCGCGCGTAAACGCTGATAACGAGTTACCGGTACGCACTGTGTATTTACTTATGACGCATCGTCATATCCCTGGTCAGTGACTCTCAATCCTACCGATCGTATCCACGTTAAAGCGATCGTCACGAAGATACCGCTGGGGCCAGTGGTTCTTAACCTTGTTAAGGGGGTATCCTGAATTAAGAGGTCTAAAAAAAGCTGTTTTTCGTGAATTTTTTTAGGTTTGGTAAAAAATAATTAATTCCATCGATCTTTTTATTCTATTTTCATATATATTTGAGCAGTCTGTACAAATTTGTTCAAGATGAAATATTCAAATTGAGTCGACTGTGACGCACATTTGTAAAAGGTGGAAAGGTTGTGGAACAAAATGGCACCTATGTAATTTAATAAATATATATTAAAATTCAAACGTGTTTTTGAATTTTTCTTAGAAATCGCCACGAACTTTCCGGACAACCTAAAATATATATAATTTGTGATTGTCCATCGAGTGAGTTTTTCTAATTATTCTTACCCTTTTGCTCGCTCATAAATAAATCGCTTAAAAATCAAACTCTTTTTCAAATTAAATTGTGTTACTCACTAAACGCCCGGTGCGAAGACTTTCCACACTCGCGACACGGATTGTATTTTGAATATATTTGCACCAGGTTGGTCATTTTGGTATTATAATTGTTAACTAGGAACCTGTGACTTTCAAGAGAAAAAAAAAACGATTTATATCGGATATGGTAGAAAATTTAAATTGAAATTTGTCCCGATTTAGGTGTCACACTCTGTATTGCAATGGTGTATCATTTATTATTCAATTAATCGCAACGAATATAAAAAGGACCCTGTTGTCTGAATTGTCCCGATTCACTTCAGTTGTGTTTGAACTGTTTTACAGAGTACCATGCTAAGTAATATAATTTTTTATATACTATATGACTGTGTTTCTAATATTTTATTTTATACAATTTTATTATTATGCTATTTTGTATATTTTAATGCCATTAAATATTTACTTGCGATACAAATAAAGTTCTTGTAAATTACTTGTAAAATAACTGGACGAATAAAAGTAACATGAAAAAATTCTAAAAATAAAACTTTCATTTACGATTTAAGTAAATCCTATATTATAGAGTGGATTCCGGTTATTTGGGTCATCGATTGATCGAGCCAACCACGTATTTAGGACAAATCGTAAATTATGAAATTTAACCAACGAAATAGTTAAAATTGTCTCTGCTTATTTGGGACACTATGCCGGTTAATCGGGGCAGAAGAAGCTCTGCAAGATACACGTAACCATGAAAATAAGGGAATAAAAGTTATACAGAAAATAAATTGTTCGGAGAATGTATCACTGAAATTAAGGTGAATTTCATTGGTTCAGCGGAAGTTTTTTCAGTAACGAACCGAATGTGTGTACCTGTCACGTTCTCACCTGAGATGATTGCCCCTTGATCGACTGGAACCCGCCTTGACTAAGAGCAAATTCTCCGTGCGTAACTTACGAATTGACAGAAAATTTGTTTTGATAAATACCATTATAATTTTGATCAAAATAAAGTTTTCGCTTACATATACCAATTTATATTCGTAGAAATGTTTATAGTATGAAACAAATTCCAAAGCTAATTTTCTTTAAATTAATTTTGATCCATCAAGTTATATTGCCATTTAATTGTTCATTGTGTACAACTGACAGAACCTCTGAAGTATAATACATATTTATCAAATACATTATCATTGAATTTTATACTTATTGGTATTTCTTTTTACTATATAATTTCGTTACGACATACAAGAATAATAATGTACAGTCTTCTAACGAGTTGTTAAGAAGAAATAAATGAGAATATAGTTAAAAATAATTGAGAAATTTAAACATGACAGTATTAAATTAAGTTACACCGATGGTATGCATGTTTGAGAACACAGGGTTCAAATACTATTAGGTATTATCATATGCAAATTAAGCGAACCGGGGAAACAATAACGTCGCAAACTCAAAGCAAACTGAGTTAGGTGAATACTAAATCAGTTAGGTCGGTAGTGTACATAACCCACTTCTCTGAAATAGGGAAGAATAGTTTCTCTTGGACCTTCCAAGACTCAGGTGTACCAGTACAAGCAAAAAATCTCTGGCTTGAGACAAGAAAAATTACATTAAAGTATAATTCTTAAGCTTCAAAATCACATGTTTATTTTTCAACATAGTCACCGTTAAGATTAACACATTTCTCCCAACGTGTAACAAGTTTTTTCATTCCGTCACTGAAAAATTCTTCCGTCTTTTCTCGAATTCAAAACTTGATAGCTGTAATGATTACCCTTAAGGTCTCTCTTGAGTAGAGGAAAAGAATAAAAATCGCAAGGCGCAAGATCGGGGGAGTAAAGAGGGTGTGGAATCGGTTCAAACTTCAAGTTTCGCAGAGCCTCTTCAGTTGTGCGCGAGGTATGTGGACGAGCGTTGTCATGTTGCAAGATTATTGGCGCCAGGCTGCCTCTAACACGGCAAACTCGACGTCGGAGATGTTTTAGAGTCTCTATGTACTGAGAAGAATTTACCGTTGCGCTTCGTTCCAGATAATCGGTCACATAAACTCGGTGAGCATCCCAAAACACAGTTAAAAAAAGTTTTTTTGCGCACAACTGAAGAGGCTCTGCGAAACTTGAAGTTTGAACCGATTCCACACCCTCCTTACTCCCCCGATCTTGCGCTTCGCGATTTTTATTCTTTTCCTCTGCTCAAGGGAGATCTTAAGGGTAATCGTTACACCACGGACGATGAGGCGAAAGCAGCTATCAAGTCCTGAATTCGAGAAAAGTCGGAAGAAGTTTTGAATGACGGAATGAAAAAACTTGTTACACGTTGGAAGAAATGTGTTTGTCTTAACGGTGATTATGTTGAACATTTTTGTTTTTTATTTAATTAAGCAATTACAATCAATCCTCACAGACAATTATAAGCAATTAGGTTAGCGTGTTACAGTGGCATGGTTTATAAGTTTCAGTTACTTACATTCTAGAATTTACTATTCAGTGTGATTACGATATGCGAGTCTGTATTTAGTTAATTAAATCTATTGCAAAGTTCCAGAGGGTAGTATCTTTTCAATCTACGTGCGTGAGATGTAGTGTGTCTGAGTTGGGTAACAAGAGGATTCGGATGACTAGTGAGGCGTGAATTGTAGTGGTTGATGTTGAAAAATGAAAATATGATTTTGAAGCTTAAGAATTGTACTTTACTGTACTTTTTTCCCGATCTTACTATTTCTTTTTGTTTGTGTTCTACAAGCATATGTGCATTACTTTTTAGCCTATCCTCGTATATGTACTAGTTCCACAAATGTATCCAACGTGACACTCATCAACATGGGGTCTCTTAATTTCTGAGTGCCCAAGGTGTCCATACGTTAAGATGGGACTGACTATAGTTCAGATAACAGGAATCCAGCAGAAGTTTCCTAAATCTGTCGTTGACGAAAATTGCCTTTCAGTAAACAGACATCAGATAAATGGAGTTCTACTTTATGCACGTAAGGATAACGTGTCGATATGCGCCCTACCCTCGAGATCGCGCGATCGACGAGCCCCTGATTTCTTTTCTTCGGCGCGATCGTCTCGAATTCTCTGCTTAAATAACCTTTCGCGTTTGAAACGAGTAGTCTCCCTCGACCTCGACACGGTTATACGTAGGCATATAGATCTCGACTTCGCGAAGCAGAATGTATCCTGCGAAAAGGCCGCTTTGCCACGTTCGATCGTTCACGTTCACCGACTTTTGTCTCGTCCCAGTCGAATCGCTTCGTCGAATACAATACGATTACGTGTATATGTATATATCGAGGGAGGAGCAGTCGAAACCGTAGCAACATTTCACTGCAAGGTAAACGACTGCTTGTGCAACGAGTCTCGTGGATGTAACAGAGTATCGGTGCGGTAATATATTCGCATATTTCTTTTTTTTTTTAACACTTCGCTGACCGGTCAAGTATAGGTTTTCGTGTTGTCGTGTCCGTACGTTGCTGACCGATACGAGTTAACTCGTGTTTGCACTTACATAGGGCCTTCCAATAAGAGCTATCGAAAGTTGTTTGTAAATAAAATACATTTAAGGGGACAGATCACTGTAACATTTTTTACAAAACGACTTTTTTGTTTGTTGTTGCATTTCTCAAAAGGTATACCACCGGTCATTAATTCTAATACACAGCGACACCTGTAACTTTTCCAAAGAAAGACGAAAATAATTAACCCCTTGAAGACGGAGGGCGCCTAATCGGCGCTCGACATAAAAAATACAGCAATTCGAAGTCAAAAACACAACAAAAGAAGTGAGACACATTATCAATGTAAGAAATGCGGTGTAGGATTATGTATATATCCCTGTTTCAAATTATATCACATTTTAGTAGATTATTAGATATCTTGTGGAATACTTTAAAATAATATTAAATTTGTAATATTTATTCTAATTCGGTTCAAACAAATAAATAATATTGTTTTGATGTAGCGAAGTTCAGTTTTTTGATTATTGAAATATACTTTTACAAAAATGCATTCCCGATTTCCTACTGAAAAGTTCACCGTTCACGGCGCGCATCGTAACTCAATTCTCAATTAAATATAAAAAATATAAAAAAATTACTATGTGCAATATGATTGATTACAATTCTATACAGAGTAGCCAAGTAAGTGTGGCAAGCAATAAATCTGCTATCAATGGATTCAGAGAAAAATATCAAATGGAAAGGATGTATAGTTCCAAGAGTACTATTTTTTTTATGAGAGCAATGGTGCATGTGCAATCAAGTATCACATTATTTTATTAAATGTAAATACATATTTTTTTGCATAGATTGAATCTTTTCGTCATACTACGTAAAAAAAGTATTGGGGTAAAGTAGTAAACAAATTAGTTTATGAGATATTTTAACAAATTCTCTGTAATGAAGAAGATACTCACTCAAACGATAAGACTGTAATGTGAAACAATAAACAAAGATTACCTTAATTATGCAATGAAAACAGTTAAAAAGCGTTGTATAAAATGTGTAGAATATAATGGAGAAGCATTTGAGCATCTTCTTCATTACAAGCAATTCTTTTGAAATATATCATGAAATAATTTGTTTATCACGTCACCCTAACACTTTTTTTTTACATAGAATAACGGAAAAATTCGGTTTATGCAAAGAAAATATGCATTTCTATTTAAAAAATAATATAATTATCAATTATATATGCACCATTGCACTTATAAAAAAAAATAGTCCTACAAATATAGTAGTCTTGGAACCATTCATCCTTTCCCTTTACATTTTTCACTAAATGCACTGAAAACGAAGTTATGATTTGTCATGCTTACTTGGCTACACAATGGTGAAATGCAATATCGGCTAAATCGCCATTAAAAAAAAAAGAGTTGAAATTTATAGTTTCGAAGTTTCAGCCACGCTCTCACTAACCGCTGCAGTATTTTCAATTGAACGAGCTGGATGAGCACGTGTAGATGTCTGTATATCTTGTTCAGATTCTGTTCCCTCCAATTTATGAACTATCACGCGAAATGTTTTTTTGTGGGACAGTTATGCGGAGCAGTACAATCACGAATTTTACAAAATGCATTTCTTATAGAAGACGAACGTTTGAAATAAGTATTAATGACTTAAACACGTCAATTGATTGTGTATCGTTCCACGACTATTATACAATTGTAATGACCTGATCAGAGATGTTAGTACAAACATCAAAGGTGAAGTAAGAATATTCGGTAGCTTTTGTTGAAAGAACTTATATCCACAGAGATATTATAGATGGAACAGCGGTACCCCATTTTTAATTAATATATATGTAATTATTAGAAAAATAAACGATAACTATTTATCAGTATCATAAAAATGCGCTGGTAGACAGATATAGGTAGATTACCGCAGTTTTCTTTCTCATTTTAATTATACTACAGTCGAAGATCTGGCTTCCATATTCTATCGATAAATTTTCTATGCTTATATCAGCTTGCGCAGTTTCCAAGAGTGAAAACAATAGAAGTCTTTATAGCAGCGTTTTAAGTCATACTCATACTTGGCTTAGAATATTGGTCGTTTGGCGGGTATCAAATTAAACGAAAGCATTTTTGGGTACACATTGGTGGATTATAACGCTCGACGTCGACGAGACAATATGCTATCGATAAATTATGATTTATCGACACTTCAGTGACAGTTTTGGTTATCGATAGCCTTAGTTCATCAATTAAAGCGGGAAAACGAGAACTGAAACATGGCTGACGAGGTTCTGTGGGTGTCTTGGTTAACAGTTCGGGGCTTGGTCGTCTAGACGAGCATCGTTTCTTCGGATCTTCATTAATATTTATGGAGTTAAAACGTGCAATTACGCGGGAAAAAGCCGCTCGTTGCATAATGCACGCCGTAACACGAGCCCCCACAGGGTACGCGCTCGTCTCGACGCTCTACGTGTTTCGTTTGTTTCTTCTCGATGCCGAGTTTCGTGTACCCTTTTGGATACACTGAGTTTTGTTCCCAATATAAGCGAGCAAGTTTTAAAAATATATTCCACTGGTAACGATAAAAAGAATTCGTATAAACGTATGCCCAAAAATGTATTCTTTCCAAGGTGCAACTTTTTCATGTTGCACGTTAAACTTCTGGGTGTTGAATTCGTTCCATTGGATAAACAGAATATATTTACATTCAGACTTTACAACGTACATGCGCATTTGAATAACTATTGTACAATGACAATTATCGACAATGCTATTTATTTGTTTGTAGTATGAAGTTGCATCTATATTAAACTTAATGTATTTCAGAATAATTATTATAAGGTTTGTTAATCGTTTAAAATTATTTGTAATCTTTCAGACATATAAATTTTATATATGTAGCACTAAAAACTCTTCTTTTATGTATAGTCTTAAACTTTTATCCTTAAAGATATAAGACTAACTTATGTTTTTCTTGTGTAGTGTGTCTAATATGCATAGAATCAAAATATAATTTTTCTAGTAAATAATTAAACAAAGGACCGATCAGTTAATACCAAAAGAATCCTCTGTATTCATATTTTTCATACAAAATGAACAATTTCATTCCTCTTTCCTTTCCAGAAAGCTCTCACAACTGCACCTTGAACACGGCAATGCACGTAAAAGCATGATAAATTCTAGGAGACGTAAATACCGCCGAGGCACGCAGGTATACACGGATATTTTCCACTCAATACCTGCCGAAGAATGTCCCGCAAGGGAATCGGCGAGCCTGCAGTTTAGGGCTGCCCTGATCCCACGAGAATTTGACCTGCTACCGCGCGCCTTCACAGACCATCTGGTCCTTCGGACACTTTTCCCAAAAGAGCGTTCCTCCTAACGAGTCGACAATTTTCGAAGATCTAGCAAACGGAAGAATCGACTTAACCGGGGGAGGAACTTCTAGGAATGAAGAATCCCGCTTTCTACCTAATTCGTTCCGTCTCGGTCGCTTCTAGCGAAGTATTCGAAACGTTTCATACTTTGTGGTTGTCAAACAACGTTCTCGTCGATTTCTGCAGCGAAAATAGAGAAAGGTTACAGGAGCTTACAGAAGCTTTCCTGCATCGATAAAAAGAATTTGTTAACTAAATTCCAGTTTCATCGAGCAAGTGCATTATTTTTTGAGTAAAACAATTAAATTGTAGGAGAAGCTCAAATGTAGACATTTTTATGATAATGAATCATCAATTATTACCACTCGGAACTCGCTACGATTCTCATCAATGTATCTTTCAATCTTATCATTAGACTGCGGATATTTATGCATTTATGACAAGTTGAAATATTGGAATATGTATGAGAATATGAACTAATGCAAAAATATATAAAATATGAACAATGATGTACATGTTAAACCGTTTAGACAAGACATATTTACATTCAACTTTTGATTCTTTTTCTACATCTGTGAAAACATGAATTTGCATAAATATCCGCAGTCTATTTATCGTTTATGAATACTTTAAATCTTACTTTCCATTCACTTTTCTTTGATAAACCAATAATGAATTAAGCTTACATATCAACGTTACTTTCGTTCAGTAGTCGAATGACATTCAGCATACGTTAAACTATACTAATAAATTTAATGTCTTTTGATTTTAACATGTAAGGCATGCTTTGCCATTTGTGCACTTGACTTTTCATTTAGTCAAGGTTCCTGAATTAAATGTAATTTCGAGTCATAATAATAAACATAAGTTATTATTACCCATTCAAGTACTAGGTTGTCCCAAAAGTTTCTTTCGTTTTATTAATAATTAATTCATACACAATATTTCATGTTTTATGTTACATTACAAAATTTTGTACACTTCATTTCGCTCCATTACTGTTACAGTATCAATTCCTAAGAAATTAGATTGTCTATTTATATAAACACTGCCACAGAAAATAATTGAATGCAACTCACGAAAGAAACTTTTAGGACAACCTAATAGATTGCCATTTTTTGCTGAAATTTGCATTTCTTTGATTTCAAGGCCATCCCAAGGTCATGGTACACTAGGTCGTTGAATTTATCTTGACGCATACTATAATACTGTAAGCCAAAAATACAAAGTGCCATTTAAAAAGTGAAGGTGACCTTGACAACAAAATTGTTCTCCGAACGTTTTTTTATTGCAATGTATAGCCAATCGAAAACTGATCAACATTTGTTTAAAATATTTTTTTGTCAGATTATCGCAAGTGCTTGAAAAATCGTGGAAAGTGTTACGTGGAACATCCTGTATATCTCTTATAAACAAAATAGTACTTATGGGATGGAAGATTAGTTGCGATCAGTTCGATCCCATTGCTACTTTCATTGAATACTAGCGAACATTGCATTCGACTGCCAATCGAGGCAAGAAAAGGTGGGAGGCTCTCCCTCGACAAAGTAACTGGTGGGAGGTTTCCCAAGTCGATCCTTTTATTTTCCTCGATTCCAAGAAACCAAGGCACCCTTTCCCGCGAAGAAAACCCAAACACGAGGATAGTAGATAGACATAGAAATCTCGTAGTACGATCACGACGACGACGACGACGAATTTAAGCCTCGACACTTGAATTGGCCCTTCCTCCCTCTCGCTCTCACACGGGCCTCTTCCTGTCCGTCGTTCGTTCGTCTCGCTTCTATGAATGAATTCGGTAACGTAAAGCATCGGCCTCGCTTTTACCGCGTCTAACATCCGCCTATTTTGGTCCAGACGCGCGCCCTTCGGCTTTCGTTAGGGGAGAAAATTATTTCTGTCGAAGCCGGCTCTTTTCTCCAGGCGTAAACCCGTCCGATCCTGCTTTATTTCACTTCGAACGATTAACGACAATTTCCAGCCACCGTCGACCATTGACCGAGAAAGCACAAAGGCGAAAGCAGAGGACAAATACTGACGAAGTTGATGTAGAACTTATCTGGTAACAGTTTCGAAAGAAGTTAAATTTTGTAATAGTTAAAAGCAGTGTCATCGTAACGTATAGGTGACATTTGCCTGGAGGCCCCATGCTAATTTATGCAACGTTGAACACATTAGTGACGGCACTGGTTACTACAATTAGTGGTTGCCTCACAGGCTATGTCGACGTTCATTCGGTACAGTTATCGGTAGCGACACTTGGATCTCTTTTTATTACTTTGCGATATCTAGACGAAATAAATTTAATAAGAGTCCCAGAACCCAATGGGCTGATTTGCTCAGGGGCCCACAATACTATTAAGATCACCCGGGTGAAAAGTTGTAATCAAAGTCATTGACAATGAGAAGAATTAATTACATCCCTCAATGTAAATAACCCTATGTTAAAACATGAAGTATATGGTACATCCCCTATTTCGATATCTCCCTAGATCTTCCTCTCATCTTTTAAAAAATGTAATAATCACTACGCCAAATTTTATTATTTTTTGTTATATACCTTCCGGGATACGAAGAAAAACTTTGTTCTCTTTTACCATATTCACTCCAAACCTCGAAAATTTGAATAAAACGTAACTTTGCTCCGAGGTGCAGAAATGTAATAGTAATCGGTGGTAGGAGGTTACCGTGGGTCACAGGACCAATGCAATCGTGCAAGCGTGTGCACGAGAGCACAGAGACGCGAAAAATGATTGCATGTACCCTTGCACACGTGTATGCGTATGTATATATACACATATCGCAGCGTACGAGAAACTGGACGCTGACAGCTGGAAACTGGTTTCGAGAGAACGCTCGTGCGCGAGTAGCCCGGGACGGAAACGGAGAAGGAGCAGAAGCAGAAGCAGAAGAAGAGGAAGAAGCTATAATGGCGAGAGAAAGGGAGAGCGAGAAATGGTAGTGGTCTGGGCATCGTCCATCGCGGCAACAGAGGTAGACCAGGAAACAAAGGAGTGGACCGTCGAGAGAAACCCGGAATCGCCGATAGATAAGGTGTCTCGAGTTGTGTGCGCACTCGCGAAACTTGTGCAAAATTTTGTTCGTTCTGGAGAACGCAATGAAATTCCGTTCCGTATCGTCGATGAATACTTTTCTCCCTCGCCTCAATTTTCGGCTGCAAACTTCGTTCAATGATAAGGAGAACGATAACGATAAGCTGGTGGTGAGAGCCGAATTTCTTTCCAAGTAGCATGCACGCACGCACGATCGCGCCTCTTGCATGCACGCGGCCATTGTGTAAGGCCCTCTTCAGATCGCCGGGAATGAGCAACGAGTTTCACAGTGAACGCGACCTACCTGCCCTGTTTTATTATTGGGTGTTCTTGCACTTACTAAATTATAGGGAACCGGTACATAAAATTGTGTTAAAAATTAATAACTTGAGAATGTAGCGAGATAGAAATTTACAGAAATCTGGTCTAAAGGACGCACTGTTTTTGAAAAAAGATATCTGTGACATGTGTATCAATCTTGAGCATGAATTTAGTATAATTTTCTATGTATTCATTAGCATATTAATATCCGAAAACGTTTTATATATAATAGATTCCAAAGAAGAAAGTGACTGACAAAGAAATAATCGAAACGTAGATGAATAATAATACAGCTAGTTACGGTGACTGGAGAGTTATCATCCTTCGATCCTCGCGATACTCTCGCGAGTTTCAGGTTTCATCCGCGCGAATCAGCACGCTCTCCGACCGCAGGATTCGCGGAATCACCGGTATCGAGGAGACCGTAAATGATCGCTGGGAACTCAAACGGTGTTTCGCGATTGAAACGGATGATTCAAAGTTTACCCGCCAGCTAACGAGTCGTGCTTCGAGAGGATAGTATTCGATACGCACAATTCAAATTTGAATTACCCCGCTGTTCATCTCTCACCGCGGATACTCGTGAATTTTGTGGCTCGCGTTCGACTGCAACAACGAGAATCACGGGTGTGTTTACTCACCATCGTGCACAGTGAGACGCAGAAGAGGAGCAGGAAATCTTGATGATCTTCTAAGAATCTTAAGATCAACACCACAAAAAACACTGTCGGCTCACGGATCCCTCGGGGATCCTGTTGCACGCACAATCTTCCTCGCGAATAACGCGCGTCGAGCACAACGAAAACTGGCGGAAGATTCGACCGAGACGCGAGAAAACGGAGCGAAGAAAGCGACAGAGCGCGAGCGTGTGGACCGGTACGACAGGAGCACAGCACGCCGGGCCCGGAGCGAACGAACGAGCGAGCGAGGGAACGTCAGGCCGACGACGGCGATGCAACAAGTGACAGACAAGCTTCTCGGCTCGGTTAGTTCCCTCTTCGGCTACCTCGTCGTGTGGAGCTAGTGCTCGGTAGAAACCTACTACAAAGCTGCAGCCCGCCATGCGCCAGTTCGAGAGCAGCGTCTTTTCTGGTGTTGCTTATTTCTTGTATTTTTACTACAAATTCGATGACGATGAAAATAGAGTTGGAATGAAATTTAACCTTTTGCACTCGGTTGCCCATTCCCTCTCAAGGGACATCGAAATTTATTAATGATTGCACGAGGCAACTTTTTCAGACATGCATGTTTCTTCAAAGTCTTTTATTGAAATAGCATGAAAAATCAAACTAAAATATAGTTTATATATCGAGTTATATAAAAATATATCATCCGGCGTTACGTCAGAAGAAGCAAGCAACGAAGGCGAATTTTTGATATTTTATGCAGATGTATTGAAAAAAATAAATATTAATATAGTTGAAAATGGGATTGCATTGTTTACTCTAACAGGAAAAACAAAGTGAAAGATATGAAACTAGCTACTGTTATGAATATATATATTCATATTTCAGGTTTCATGAACCTGAAATATATATATTCATAACAGTAGCTAGTATATATATAAACATATCTATAACGTACGGGAATTGTTTTAAATTTTATCATACTTTAGAAAATTATGAAAAATTCAATTTTTTTTCCAATAAATATGTTCCTCGATGCCTACAAATTCAAATGAATCAAATAACATTACAATACATTATTTGCTTCCATAGCTACGCTATCAAATTTACAATATTTTTATTTTCTTATTTTCTCGTACAAATGTTGTCGAGTTGCTGGTAGGTCAACCACAAGAAAGTTGCTAGTACAAAGGGTTCACGTATTATTTTTCAAATTAAACTTCCGTCCTAGCACCTATACCGTTAAGGAAGGACAATATACATTTATGGCGATCACGAAAGAAAACATTTCATCTAGATGAATGTGGGTGAATTAGGAAACATTTGTTTCCTAAAATGAGCAAAATAAATTAGAGCTCTCGCCTAAAACACGTACAATGTGATACACGGATACACGTGTCACGTGTATTCGGTTTAAACGTTTACGAAACACGGATATCAGAAAACACGTGTACACGTGTACACGTGTACTACTACACGTGTAATTAATAAATGCCATGCTTCTTTCCACGTGAAAAACGTGAATAACCGTGTGATACACGTGTATCCATAAAATACACGTGTATCCGTGTAATATGGACACGGGTATTTACTACACGGATTTCGACATGATTTTACGTGTTACGCTTGTAGACGTATAAATGGGGCCTCTAAAAATAATGTTTGCTGAAATCAACGCGATATCAATTTATAAGGATTATGAAAATTAAAACGGCAAAGTAAAGACAATTAATATTTTCATATTCTACGCGTTACACAATTAATCAATGTCTTGTGTTTATTCGTTTTAACGAAGAAGGAATTTCAAGGAAACTATCCGATACTTTCTATGTCTTAAAATTAAACTTTTATTTTAATTAACTTAAATCTAAACATTCTAATTTCTTTGATGAAGAACCAGTAAACTTGGTCCAAAACTTTTAAACATTTATATAGTATTATTCGTTTTCTGTTATTCCAGTCTATTATTACACACTTTTATTCGTTGTGTATTATTCCAATAAAATTTTGTTCATTTCTGTTCAAAACAATACGAATTTTAAGAAGAGTCAGGGATTTGAAGAACGATTTGAGCGCCCACGGATCGATCGAGAGATCGATACTGTAGCGATGGTAAATTCGCAGCGAGTATGATCCATTCGAACGTTGCTAAATATTCCCGAGAGGTGACAGCACGTGTTTTGCTAGCGCGTGGATCGTGCAAGTAGCCGCGAAGATAACCGATTTCTTAAAATGGATTCGTAATACGCTCGTTCACGAGCATACCTTCCAAGACGAGATCGCATGCTATCGATCAGTCAAAACAAATTTAATATGAGCATCACTAGACAGCGGATATTTATGCATTTATGGGATATGAAAATATGGAGTAATCTATGAGAATGTGCACAAATACAGAAATATATAAAATATCAACAATGATGTACATGTTAAACCGTTTAGAAGACAAGACATATATTCATTCAAGTTTCAATTCTTTTTCTACATCTGTGAAAATATGAATTTGTATAAATATCCGGAGTTTAATCTTCACCAATCTTGTGAAATTAGAGGGACGATCTATGTATCGGGTCGAGATTATTTTAAATAAGGCTTAGAGTTTGTTGCAATCCTTCGAGCAAACAAATAAATAACAAAAAAATTGTTCTGCAAGAAGATTTAATAAATTTAGGACTTTGTTTCATGTGTAACGCAGAGTTTACACTGTTTACTCTATTATAAAATATAAACATTTTTTATCTTATGACAGAGATTGGGATAAAGGGATGACATATACAGGGTGTCCCACGTAATACTTTTCACGATTTCTCAAGTACTTGCGATAATCTGACAAAAATATTTTACATAAAAGTTGATCAGTTTTCGATCTGCTATACATTGCGATAAAAAAAAATTCGAAAAATTATTAAGGTCGACAATTGTCAAGATCAACTTCATTTTTTTGAACAGCATTTTGTTTTTTGACTTAACAATATTACAGCTCGTATCAAACCAAATTCAATGACCTAATACACCATGGCCTTCGAATGACCCTGAAGACAAAGAAATGAAAATTTCAACAGAAAATTATAATTTGCTTGAATGAGTAATAATAACTTGTGTTTATTATACTACATTCAATTCAGGAACCCTGACTATCTGAACGCGAACAGTTTCGTGAAAAATTCACATCAAATGTTAGAGATGAACTCTATGTGGTATGTTCGCTTTGTTTACTCTTACGATACAGTCGTATCGTTCTTCTTCGCATGTTCTACAGTTTCGCTGCTTTAAATATTCCTTAATTTGTATTGGAACAGCATAAACTATCGACTGTAAATGATCGCATAAAAAAATCAAGTGGTGACAAATTAGAGGATCGTAGTGGCTAAGCAACAAGGCCATAAGTGTCCAACCAAATTTTGTTTTCCAAACTTTAAATTCAGGTGAAATACGAACAATTCGAAGATTATGAGACGAGCAACCGTTTTGCTGAAAATAAACACGCTGCTAAGTATCATCTGGAAGCCTTTGCACCAATGTTTGCGTGTAAAGAAAATTTAAATAAGGTCCGATTACATAGACGATTGTGTACTAGTCAACACCAAATATTTACTGCAATTTTCTGTTGAAAATTATGTTCTCTGTACCAGTGATAACTGTGACGATTAATAACACCATTATTAAAAAATTTACATTCATCCGTTCATTGAATGTAGTTTAGTATTTTGGCATAATCATTGTACGAAATCACTATCTAAGATGTAAAGAATGGAGAGAGTTCTTGATCATCTTCCTCTTGAATCGGACTCCCGAAAAGGAAACGGTCCAGTTGCATGATTCGCGTTGAATTTCTTCCAATTTTGCATAATTCTCTTTTACAAATTACTTGCTTGGTAGAACTAAACGAGATGATCGAGGGAACTTTGTTTCCTTTTAATTCTTTAATTTAGCATTATAAGAACAATGCAAGGAGATCGAAGGAATTTTGATTCCTTCTATTTTCTCTGGGTCTGCCCTCGCAGCAACCTCCTTATGGTGAGACCTGATAAAATCAATATTACTCGCAACGAAGGACTGTTCGTCGCTTCTTTGTTTCGATAAGCTATAGAATATCGCATCGCAACTCGAATTTGGTTTAGATACACATTTTAGCTCATCAGCCTGTTAAATTTGTCTAACTCTGGTGGGAATCACGCATTCATTTGTTTCGCACAAGAGTATCACAATATCCCTGGGCGACGATCGAGTGCTGAAACATGCAACGCGTAATCGCACTTGCCGCAATACCTCTTGACATTTACACACGGAAGATCCTGAATATCTTTCCAAGCGCGACGGCTACGAGAGGAGCACGAACAGCGACCTGGCTGGAATTGATTTTATCGGTCAACAAAGCAGCCCTCTTGTACCCCAACTTAAGGCAGGAAGGCATTCGTAGATCGCACAACTGTGTTTACACATAAAGGGTTTTCCAAAATTGACCTTAGGATTTTGCTTTTTTGGTAAAACACAAATGATATGGAATAAATCCGATTTTTTTTTTATTTTAAATGAAAGTACACGTGATCACATTTAAACGTGAAGGATGACGTCGTTTAAATGTCTACCCACGATTATGTTGACAGATGTATGTTGTTATTAAAAAGCAAAATCCTAAAACCTTTTTTGAAAATCTTTTCACATACCAGATTCGTGGAGTGGTTAATTTATGATTACTTTTGTAATTATCAACTGCAATAGTCGGATTAGAAACTACGTTTGGAATCTGCAACTATAAATTAATTATTTGTAACCTTCTAGAGCCGATCGCATGTGTTATTAATTATTCATTAATCGTATCTGACAATTTAGTAATCATTAATCGTGTTTGACTATTCATTACCACTTGATCGTATCTAATTGGTCATTAATTATTAAAAATGCGCAATTATTCATTATTCATCAATTGTATCTGATCACTTATTGTTTATTAATTACGGTCAAGAACGCATCTACCATGAAACTAATACGCCGGATTATCTATAGATATCATTCAATAATGTAATTTTAATTGTAGTTTTAATCTTTCTACTATTCAGAAGCATAGACGGAAAATACTGGTATGCACAGATCGCAGACGACGAAGAATGGGGTTTTTACGCGGATTCAGACACTTTTTGGAGTAACATCTTGGATTTTGATGAAATTTAGACTTATTGCAATTTTTAGTGGCATTTAAATGTACCTCGAGAATTTTTAAGCATTTTGAAAATTCTCGATTTTACAGCTTGTTTAAATTTATTGGCTGCTTAAAGTTATGTACTATCTTTTTTTTTTAAAAACTGATGACTATTGAACTAACCAATTGATGAGAATGAACTTTTGTGGACTTACAGTCAAGACATTAAAGTATCAAATGAAAATAAATTTAATTTAAACAAATGCCTTGGTTTTATAATACGCTTGATGTTAAAAATGTGAAAAATGAAAATATAGCACATTTATCCTCTTTGTGGAGGTCTCTTTTAAAAAGATAAACATTAATTTAAACGAATATTAAACAGCTGAGAAACCGACAAGTTTCAAAATTGTTAAAAATCCTTCGAGACATGTTCAAATACCACTAAAGACTACAACATATCCAAATTTCAGCAAAATGTAAATTTCTGTTACTCCAAAAAGTATCCGAATTCGTATGGAATGAGCTAACGCGATTGTTCCCGGCTTTTGGATTTTAATGGATCGCGCGATCCGTAACACTTTATTTCCTGATCTTTATTATCCTGTCAGGTACGACTTAATCGACAGAAAAAAAGCCGTTTCAAGGCATCTAATAAATTCTCTGTAACTTTGTTTCCAACGCGGATAACAAAGAGACACAAGGTGGTTCTTTGCAACACGCGACGGGCCGAATGACTCCGAATAAACATCCTCTCGCAGGATTCTCCTTCTCCTTAATAATTTTTCTCGCAGCTGGCTTTTACCTCTTCAGACGACGCGGCGGAATTTCAAGGATAATCGTTCCGCATAGGGAACAAAACCATCGAGAAACGCTTTTCTTAGCCTCATGGAAATTTATTGACTTTTAACGCAACGGCCGCGAAGAACGTTCTGCCAATTGCAAGGAAACTTTGCCAGAGATTGTTCAGAAATGTATGTTTTCATTGGTACTGAGAGCAAGATTTGTTAAGGTTCTTTCAGGATCTGATAGTGGACTCTCTCGTAAGGTTATTCTAGCAGATCCTGCTTTAGGCGCATTGATTACATAGTTTATAGCTTACATATGTAAACAACACTGTTTAACGAAATACAGGATCTGTTACGGAGATGATTTAAGTAGAATAAAGTAAGAAGATACGTAGTGGGTGCAAAAATTGTATTATTGTACTTAGGTTCCATCGATACTTTGTATGTTATGGCCTCTTGACGTTGCAAGGCAATTGTATTTTCTTGGAAGGCTGAGTGTGACAAATTGAATACGCGGTTCAGTCCAGAAGTACTTTGATATGTAAATTCATGCCATTATACGTAGTACAGGCAAATGCAAACATATGTTAACAACTTATACGTTTGGCTTTCCATACAAACTCCTCACGTGCAATTTATTGCAGGCTTTCCCCTTGTAAGTAGTTTTTATTACTTTTTACCCAGTCTGTGAAAGTTATGGAACAAATTTACTATTTAGTCACGAGCAACTTGTATTTGTTTAGACGCTGGCCTGTAGAATGTATCTACTATGTAAAATGGGTATCAGATATAATGATAAAGATTATAATAATAACTCCTGAATTGATAAGATCAAAGATGAAATACTATTATTCGTATAATGATTAGCAGAGGAAACAATATAATTAATAGATTAGTTTAAAATCACCAGTTTTCATGGGCAACGTTTCACCGACAACAAGATTCATCGATGCGATCTGTTCATTGAAATATATTATTCTGGACAGAGCGTAGTACGTGAATAATCTGCAATCGCCATACATACATAGATGATTATATAAGAGCAATAGCACATACCGTTTCCGCATAAATATATGAGCCATTGAAATATAACCTATTGGAAGTTCGTGAAAGAATTTAGTAATTTATATAATTTTCTTTCCATTTGGAGGATACTAAATAATTTGTTTACATAGTTTAGCTTTAAATTCTTCATCTTGTACTCATAGTTGAAAGTGTTTAAACAGTGATAGAAGTAAGTAATTTGTAAGGTATTTAGGTAAACGAATTTTTTTAAACAAATATAATACACTTTTTATCCATGTCATTTCATCTTTCTAACAACTAATCTGTACATATGAATTAAATAGAAAGGAAACGACAGCACTCAGTTTACTAAAAAGTATTTCTCGGAAAACGCACTATTAAGAATAGTAGCAAAAGTGTTTCGGTAAAACGTTGTCCATGAGAATTGTTTCGGTGATTTTGAAGTAACCTATAATTAATTGGGCCACTAGACCCAATTAAAGAAACTTGCTCGTGTGAAAATAAATGAAGATCAGGTAACTCAATCTTCAAAGCACGCGGTTCATTATCTAAGTTTTAATTTGTATTTAGTCATATTCAAAATTTATATAAAAATTAGAATAAAATTATATGAATCAAGTAACGAAATTCTATTAATGCAAACGTAAAAATAAGAATTGGTTCTCTTTTTTACTGTGAAAAATGTAAAAATTGAACGATTTGCAAAATGAACAAAGTTTCTATGGAAAGAACACTACTATACGGATAATTAGAGTTGTCCTAAAATGCCTAGGGGGCACGTGAAAGTTGATGAGCCTTAACGACGTTGAACATCTGATCTAACCATTAATGATCGTAAATCGGGATATTAAACAACAATTATAAATGGCTGAATATAAATGATTATACAAAATAAGGAACGCTACTAAATTGAAAGTTACAGTTCCCCTAAAGTGCGTGGGAGGCAGGTGGACATCATTGAGCTTTAACGATGGTGAACATCTAATCTAACCTTTGTTAGCCATTAACCATTAACCATTAATAATCCTAAACTGAAATATTAAACTATTTACAAATGTAAAAGTACAGAATTCATTCCTACGCCTAACAAATACAGTCAAACCTCGATATTTTGATCCTGTATCTCTCAGAACTTCACACGTTTTAGTGGCAATCTATAGACTTCATGGAATAACAATAGTTACGGACAATATATTGTTTGCAAATAGAATCATCAGGAATACATGGGCAACTAACTGTGAAACGTTTCATCGAGATCGGTTAATTCCTTGCCGAGTTACATCAAAGAACAGGAATTTTGCAATAACAATAGTTATGAATAATAATAAAATTCATAAATTTTTGCAAATGTGATCATCGCGAAAACCAGCCCGGCAGCAAAATGTAAGGGGTTTCATCGATTTCATTGATTTCAGGCCAAACATACGTGAAATAGTACTCTTTTTGCGATATTTTTGCAAAATAATCACGTAAAAAATGACAGACCACAAAATGTCTTGGTAATGGGACCAACTGGGAAACATGCTGTTTCGGATCGGTGTTCGGGAAGGTCGGATTCACACACTAAGTTTCTCGAATTCTGAATGAATGCCAAATGCTCAGGTCAAATCAATCCCCTAATTTCAATTTTCCCTCTCCATTTGGTCTCGCTCGGTAGCCTTGGTGGCCGCAGATTATCCTAAGGAAAATCTACGCACACCGACTCACAGTGACACAGGGATGCGCGGATCCCCTTCTCGGAATCGCTCGGCTTCAGAGATTTCTCCCCTCGGCACGCAATTATGGCTTCAAGGCCGTAGGTCCACCTTTCGGTTTCTCTACGCACATAGGTGAGCATTTGAGACCAAATTCAGTGGTACTTTTCTCATAAATGCCCACGAAATGCACTCCCACCTGAATCGTTCCAGCTAGCGTCATTTACATTTTATTATTTCAAAAATTTACAAATAATTCAACATTTCATTATTATAAATAAACTTATCGATACGCAAAATAAACAAACTGAATAATCGTTTTTAACGGTAACACATGCTCTACAAGATGCAAAAAGTTTCATCCCGATCGGTCAAGCCATCTCGCCGTAATCGGGGAACAGACATAAAAATAAAAAGAATATATATGTCGAATTGAGTAATCTCCTCCTTTTCGAACCCGGTTAAAAACTATTAACCCTTGAATAAAGTTTCGATACGTCGAATTTTCGTTTATTTAACTTCTCCTACTCAAAACTTCAGTAACCACCATAACTCGAAGATTGTAGCACTTCCCTTGAGTTTCGAGGTACCGATGTTGGACTGTATATCGCATATAGAATGAAAAACAAGAATAGAATTGTTCATTTTTCGGTATCAGTCGTGTCGTTTCGCGCGACGTGACGTTGAAACGAAGCGGGGCAAGGATAGGACAACGCCGGGGCCGACAGGGTGCCTGGCATTCTTGTCCACAGCCAGGTACCAGGTCCGCGTCGTTTACTTTCACCGCTACGCTCGATCTAACTATAAAACACGTCCAAAGCGGGGCGTTTCGCGTTCGTTTCGGGGGACCGGAGGATCGAATCGATCTCAACGGGCTCGAGTCTCGGCTCGATTCGTCCCGGTCGGCCACGCGTTGTCGTTCGGCCTCCAAATACGCCTGGTCGTGAGCACGAAATTTGCATTCGATTCGCGCATCTTGATGCGAACGCAGACGCCGGGAAACCTGTAATTCGGTCAATGATTTAACCGGCGCCGCGCCGGAGACGTCCTGGCGACGGTTCGCAGATTCCAACGGCATCGTAAATTTCGTGGATTATTAATAATGCGCGGAGGTGTTCGAAAAAAGAGAGAAAATAAAAGGAGAAACGAAAGGGAAAGGAGCAGCCGATTGCGAACACTCTCCGACGGGTTTGCAAAACAAAAAAGAAACGAAAGGGAAAGAGGAGAACGTTCGGTGATTCCCTTTTCTAAAACTTGATGCACCGATTTTAGCGATTCATTGGCACGCGATCGCGCAACTTTTTACGCGAAGGACGTTGCAAGCAAGCGACCGCGCCGCTGGAATTCGCAGAAAATTGTTCGATCAAGGTTTAACGCGGATTCTGTCGCAGCTGGACAAGCGATGTTCCCTTCAGGGTTGGAAACGGAGGCTGGCATCCTTGAGAGTCGACATATCGATAGGGACAAACACAATACTATCTCTTTTCTTGAGTCGAAACTAAGAATTTGTTCCCGGAACTAGTCGAACTCAAACGGGCCGCTCAAAGGAGGCAGCGAATGGGATAAAACACCAAGGTTTACCCTTTGCACTCTAATGTTGGTGTTATAGCGACGTGCACGATATACATGATAACTCGGTTCAAGTTTTAACACGTTGAGTGGCATGGCGAACATCGGTACCATAGTGTTCAAGTAACCCACGGTGGACACCGTTATCTGCTCTGAATCTAGCTTTGATTGTAATAATTTTGAAGTAATAATTATCCATTCAGTCGCATAGAACTTGTTTCCAGTGTATGTATTAGAATGGCGAAAGACACTACTACTATTTATACTATCGTGATAAATTATCAGATTTCATGCAATATTATATTAATTTTTGAAACGTTAGCTGTTTCTTAACCCCTTGCCGTACTTTCACAAAAGTTCACGAGTTCTGACTCGTCATCAAAATTTTGTACCAAACATGTTTATCAGAAGTCAGACTCGTTCCTGCAGTTTGAGTCTGGATTTCGTTGAACTAAATGGTAAGACGAGGGGTTAAATCCAAGCTGAATTTTAGTTTCGGCAAGACTACTAAATTCGACTTGGCACTCAACCTGTTATTTATGCCGATTAACGAAATAAATTGTTGAAGGGTTGAGGCAATGTAGATATTTTGGTTATCGAGTATTAAATATCGTTGTCCGTGATGTCTTCAAGGAATCCTCGAGTCGTATAAAAGTACGAAAAGTCGCTAGTCAGTAACAAAAGCACGCAAATGAAGTTCACCCAGTTGTTTTTCGTCTCCCCAAGCTGTGGGCCGGCCGAGTCGACGGATCGCCCGAGCCGAAGAAACGTAAACAGTAGTGGGGTCCCACCGTTTCAAGTATCCCTAACGCAGATTTGGTGAAAAAGCGAGGTACGGCGCACCGTAGGATGAAATCGACGGCTATCGGTGGGACGCGAAGATTCGCTCGGACAGGATTCCACGAACGGGAACAATGGCGAATCGCGTGGTGTACGGTGGGTATCGCGAAGGATATATCAAAGTCACACACGCACGATAGGTGGATGGGTTCTCAGGCACGGGTGGTTGCTGGCAGAGTGAGAGTGCCATATATATAGAGAGAAGGGGAAACTCGACTCGGCACTCCAAAGTACACAGCCTCCGCGATTGCAGTGGTGTGCTTTCGGTTCCTTCTACACCGCTCGATATTCATTCTTCGCGGGTTCGCGCCCGTGGTAACAGTCGGCCGCCGATCCGTTTCCACTCCACGTTGCAGCCGCAGAAGGGCAGCTTCCGCGACGAGGTTCCCGTCCGCAAGCACTACCGACACCCACCCGTCCACGGTCATCCAACGCACGCCATGAAGCTCGCACTCTTCGCGTGAGTATTTCGTTTCGTCGTCGTTATTTCGCATCTTTCCGGGAACGTTCGACGCATTCCGGAAATTTCCCCTGTCGGGAGTACTCGCGAAAGACTCCGAAGACCGATCGTGATTTCGAATTAACGCGATCCAAAGCTGGCGGACAATTCCAACAAATTCCGGCGCATTTTTCCTACGATAGCTCGCGAGTGATCAACGGACACAGTCGGGCATAGTCGGTGACCGCTTCGATTGTTCCCAAGGCCGATCTCGTACGCGATCGAAAGGTGTACGTACTCTATCTAACGTTACAAGCCATGGCCCGCGGTATGCATTCGGTGTCTGTCGCAAGTCCCTCCATAACCGGATCGCTGGAAATTTCGTTCGGGTCTGTTCGTGCACGAATATAGTCGACGGTACACTCGGTCGAAAAAACATGGACTACTCGGGGAGAGAAAAATAGAATGTAGCAAGGAAAAAGAATAGTAGAAAAGTGCATGGGAGTCCGGTCGAGTCGTTGATATTCTTGTTTTAGCGATAGTTTGTTTTCAAACGAGAGGCTCAGAGACATTGGTGACATAAAACAGAAGAAAATTGAGCTTATAATTCTTCCATACAGGTTTTCCGTCAAGATGTGGAGCTTTCTCAGCCATTCGGTTGTCGCGTTCTCTTCTCTAGTAGCGACTGTTCGTTTCTAGCAGTGCTGCCTTTCTTCAACGGAGTGTACAAATATAGTGACCTTATTAAGTCGGTTTCGAGAGGGCTGCAAAGCTACATCCTTGTTGGGTGCCGTTAAATAGGTTTCTCCCAGCGGGCTAGCAGTCTGTTGGCTACAGAGTCTACTACTCGCTACTCGCAACGTCTGCTCGCTCTGAGACGCCTAGAGACTTAACACTCTAACGACGAGCTACGTCAATTGGCGACCTAACTGAAACTTACATTACCTACAGGGACGCCAGTCGCTACCTGTAATACTCGGTAGCAGTTGGTGTTACCGTAGATAACGTAAGTTTTAGTTAGAACGCCAATTAGCGAGTCTGGTCGTTAAAGTGTTATAACGAACTATGCGACATTGTTTGGAGAATTAACTTGAAGTGGAGAGGGATGGTGCTAGCATCGATTACTTCTGCAAACGGGACTATGGCATAGTTTGTTGGCGCAGATATTGCGGTTGATATTTTAGTGGAGACTCGCCTTAAAGTACTGACGCCTAGGAAGAATATCTCCAGGTCGGTTTTTAATTGATTGCAGCCTATAGCTTTTACGAAGACATTGTATTTTTACGAGAAACCAAGATAATCGTAAGCACATGTAGGTACTCGAACTTCGCACATGTCAGCGTATGTCAAGATCCGAGCACATGCGCTTTCGTTTGCTTTGTCGCATGCCAACATACTCGAAGATCCGAAGACACATGTGTTCCGATTTTGCGTGTGCCAACGTTCGCCAAGATCCAACCACGCGTAACTTCGATTGTTTCGGCTCCTAAAGAAGAAGTTTTCAGCGATCGCGACGGATGAAGGCGGGCAAATAGAGACACTGGTGCGTAAAAGCGAGCGCGGGCGAACGGCCCGTGTAATAACAGGATGCAGAAAGCTGCGTTATGCAAACCTGGACTGTGGCTGCCGACTCGGCGTCCGTTCCCGGTTCCAACCAGGAAATCGATTAGAAAACATACAGCTACCAGTCGTCAGACCGTCCACTGGCGAACGGCGTTTGAAATTAATCGACTCTGATGAAAAATATTGATTACGCTCGCGACGCCTTCTCGGTTACCGTTGCTTTTCCTTGACATTATTCCAACGGCGATCTGTCGCTAGCCAGCGCAGCAAGGACTCGACGAAAGCGAGAAAAGAAACGCAAAAACGACGCCGATCGGTGAAAACGATCGGGACGAGCGACTTACGCAACGTCGTTGGCACCTACCGAAACTCCTAACGAGGTCTTCCGTCGAACTCGCTGGTGCTTGCTCGCGATCGAAAGTATGGGACCAACATTTCTTTTTTTTTTCCTCCCCCTCCTCCATCTACCCTTCGTCGGGACGTGCTTTTTCTCCGATAACCACGAAAACGAATAACCGTGGCGACGTTGTGACACAATCGCAATTGCGGTCGCGTCGTCCGGCGAGGAACGCAAATTGCGTTAGGAAACCGGCAGAAGTCAGTCCATGAGAAAGCAGCAAAAGGCGACTCCGTTGACCGTGGAATCGTTTTAATCGGTGTCTTCCAAGGGAGGGAAAGGGACGAGATAAGTGGCGTACGAAATCTGTTTTATGTCGCCGATACTTGCGTTATTTAAAACGTGTTACGCTGGGGTTGTACAGTCGAAATTACATAAGTGTAGAGTTCGTAGATAAATTGAGGTAAAAGTGTAAAATGTGCGTCGAATGTGTATGCATGGATTTATGGAACATATAAGTGTGGAATGTTTGTTGAAGAAGTGTCTGCGAATTAAATATGGAATGAACCGAGTAAAGTGAATTTTTCGTGCCATTCTTCAATATTGGATGCTTCTACTCCTCCACATGCATCCTACACATATTCCGCACCTTTTACACATATTCTATACACATCGCGCACTTATTGCAGACTTTCTTCTGTAGACAAAGCCAAAATGCAGAATTCGCATTGAATCATAATACCTCTGGAGTGAAATCTCACAACACATCTAGAAAAAAGACAGAATTCAAAGCTAGATTCTAAAATTTAACGTTTTACGTGTAAAGGTTAAAGAACGAACTTTTTAGACTACTTGACCTCAAACTTAAGAAATTTTAATCGATTCGACACGATTGGCTTAAAAACGCATCGCCAGGAGAATCGCTCGATAGAATCTGAAACCTCAGGCACCAAACTATTTGTTACATCGTTGTTCACAAAATTGTGAAATATAATTAATTCTACTAACTCTAGTTCTTTAACACTTAAATATACTCTACTTGTGTTGTTTACAATTTTACTTAGAAGCATTTTAGGCCATTTATCTCAGGGACCAGAGAATTTTTTTCCTTAGGAGGGGAGGGCTTCTGAAATGCTTGGAGATCACTGGTCCCAGCGTAGACCGGATCGTACGAAGGAAATAGGATTTCGAAATCGAACGCGAGCGTTTCTGGAGACATGGGGGCGAGGCCGAACGAAAACGCTCCGATTCGTCGAATTCTCAACGAGTCCGCGACACTCGAAAAATTTGAATTCGTCCCGACGATGGTTCGGCTAGTTTTCGTGACATTTGTTAGCCGCGTCACGTATTTCGCATACATACGACGTCCGTCGTAACCGATCGCCGCGGCCAATCCCGGGAGTAGCGCGCGTTGCACGAGCCAAGCAGAGAAAGTGAGTTTCGTACGTGAATGTCACAGGTCAAAATCCAGCCGGTGTACGCGGATTTGCAACGACAAACGCGCGAGTAACGCTCGCTGTCCGGTGCATGCCGGTTTACCTGTCGATTCCAACGTAATTATCGCTCACCGATTAGACGACTCCCCCACCTCGGAGAGAAGATGTTTCTCGTCCGCGGATTACACAGCTGCAGTGAGTCGCAGAAGTATCCACGCTACCTCGACTGCTGTTGACATATTTTTCAGGCGAAATTTTATAGAAATTCCGTGGATAAATGTATCATACTCTTAATTCAATTTTAATTTGCATCGACTGTGATTTTTTTCACGGAAAAGAAAGATAGCAACTGCTTGAGAAAATAGTAATTTAATGCGATTTTACCAGTGGAATGTATCTATTTGATTCATAGCAATGGCTCTCAAACTCTAGCTTTCTACGAGTCCCCTCGATAAAGAGAAAAGAAAATGCAAGTACAGGAGCGTTGCATAGTATCTGATTTACTTTGCCTCCTTATTATTTTCGATAATCGACGTTTTAATGCATTATCGAGTGTATATAAGTATATGTAAATGTGACAGCTACGAGTGGCCTTTGTCGGCACTTGGAAACGTTGAGATCGAATCTATTGCTTGCAAACCATGTCGAGAGTCTGTTGAGACAGCTCGAAGCATATTAGCTTCCGCGACGTAAATCATCTTACAAAGTAACACGAAATCATTTGCATAAAGGAAATGTTTAACATTAGTTGCAGTTTGAATGAGGTTATTGGTAAAAGCTATAAATAGTTTTTTGCATAAAGTAAATGTTCATTAGTGCACTGTCAACGAGGCCATTGCCTCTAGAAATATTTGAGATTGATGGTATTTGGTCAGGTAAATTAAAAACATTTCAATTAATCGCATACATACCACCACTTCTTTGTTCTGTTTCGTTTAAAAAAAGTTTAATATTTTAAGAAACCTTGTTACATTTAACAAGATATTTTCATTATCTCAGACATGCAACATAGTATAAAGATACGATACATATGCATTTGAAATAATGTTAAGAGTAATTCAGTGTACGAAGTTTCGACGTAAGTAGCAATTCCTAGGACCGAGTGTATGGATTATATTAGAGTTCCGCGTAGAGCATCCAAGTGCACTGAAGCTTTTGCTTATCCCAATTAAGGCTCAAAGACCACCAAAGAGGAGCCACCGTTTCCTCAACGCAATTAGTCGGGAGTGCGAAGATCTTAACAACTGTCCTCTCTTTATAATTAATAGTAATTGAGTTTCCTTAATGTGGGCGTGTCCGTTTGGATAGGACATTTCGACAGTTCGTTAGCGCTGGAGTTAGCTTCTTCAGGGGTTAAATGACACACTGATATTGGCGTGCATCGGGTAGCCCATGTCTTTTATCACTAAATTCACGGAGCACAGCCATTTTTACCCATTTGGAATTTCACAAGAAAAGTTACACTAATCATTTACATTTTTCGCTAATCGCTTAAGTTAACTTTTATCCACAGAAAGAGACAAGTATATTTTTCAATACATTCAAATGACTTCGGTAATAGATATAGATCAAAAAACGTGATCAAAAAACTATAAGAAAAAATTGTAAGCCTAATAGTAATTCTTTCAACTCGGCTGGTTTCTATTTGAATTTTATTCGTTTCTCTTTTAGAAATTATTTGCATTATACTATTATTGGCTATAAACTAAAGGCCGTAGCTAGATAAGAAGGGATGATTTAACCTAGCGCAAATGATGTTCATTTTGTTTAACATATGTTCCTGCGAGTCTCAATTCTACTTTGACCAACGGTAATCAAATATATTCACTAGAATATACAGGGTGTCCCAAAAGTCGGGGAGGAGCCGGAAATGGGGAGGTAGCTGAGACGATTCTGAACAATAATTTCCTTTGCAAAAATGTCGGATGGGGCTTCGTTAAGGAGATATTAAGAGAAAACCCCAACCAACCAGAGCGCGCGTAGACCGTTGGAGCGGCCGCGGTAGCGAAGGCTACGCGCTGGGGGCCGCGCTTGTACGCGAACAAGTGACTCGACGTACATCGAAGGACATTAACGCTGCCGCCTAGCGCGTAGCCTTCGCTACCGCGGCCGCTCCAACGGTCTACGCGCGCTCTGATTGGTTGGGGTTTTCTCTTAATATCTCCTTAACGAAGCCCCATCCGACATTTTTGCAAAGGAAATTGTTGTTCAGAATCGTCTCAGCTACCCCCCATTTCCGGCTCCTCCCCGACTTTTGGGACACCCTGTATATATTCCATTAGGGTCGAAAGGGTTAAGGTGCCTGTGCTCATGCCATGGTTCATTGAATACCAATCACCGAGTTCATGGTATGGTTTACTAGTCACCGATAGTCAGTGTTGGTACCCTGATGTTGTTCACTATAAACTTCCGCAGTACAAGAAGACCAAGAATAAACGTCCTTACAACGCAAATGATTGGAGTTGAACAGAAGCTTCACGCATACGACCTCGATGAATCGAGTATCCTGGCTTTGGCCTTCGATAGGTGATAGATCATGTTCAGCAACGGTCTTCGGACCATATATTTTGCGTGCAGGTTCCAGCGCTGTTACCACTTTTAGGGGTGAATCTATATCTACACCTAATGTCCGGATCGGTGGACATTTGTTAAAAAAACCTTCTCCAAATTCATTATAATCTTGACATTCAAGGTCAAATTTTTTTAAATTTCTATATATTCTTCTCAAAGAAAAAGTAAAAGCTTCAAAGGATGTACATACCGCAAACCAACTAATTTGTTGTGATAGCAATTACAGTAGAACTTCGATTATCCGAATTAATTGAAGCATGTGGGTGTTCGGATAAGAGAATTTTCAGGTAATAGAATACTTTTTGTACCTTCTTGATATTCATCTTCGTATACACACATATTTAAAAAATCAGAACGTAAATATTGATAATGAAAAACACAAATATTAGTATTAATTGTAGCTTTTTGACATATGATATGCCCAGAAGGCGATATCCCGTTTTGTCTACATTGTGTGAACCAACCATTGCACTGTCTAAGGTTTCAATTTTCAGGGCTTTTGCAGTTTTTCAACTAGTAGAATCCAGTTGCAAATAGTTTTCAACAGGATAGTTCCACTTAACCCTTTGACTGCGAAGGGCATATACATGTATACATATGTATACGCCCTGCAGAGCTCAGAGAAATGTTTGTATTCGTTAAATCAATTTGTAACAAATATCAGCTTGTAGGGGATGATGAGATGAAACTTTTTTTTATTTAAAGTTTATTCATAGAATGCTTAGTTTCGAAAATAAAAATTGAACTTGAAGAATTGAAATTCAAAGTCCTGTCAACCATTTCTGGGTGACGGAGGCGACCAACGAGTTAACAAAATAAGAACAGTTAGAAAACTTACTTTTCGTGTTAGAAAAGCAATACACTGAAATAGAAACCAAGTGACCAAATCAGTGATACTGGGCGACAGGTTTAGATACGAAAAGTGGTCCTTTTTTCCCTCGACATATCGACGCACTGTACTTATCACTAATCATTTTTATGTTATTTCTGTTATTTTTGTTAACTCATGTTCTAATTGACCTCAATGTCTCCTATAGTAGAACCTCCGTTATGCAAACAATCGTCATGTGAACGTTTCTATTGTATGAACAATCTATGATGCGGACGTTATGTTATATGAACTTTGTAATTTCTATTACAAGACTCTAGATACATAAACATAGAAGAATTTACATATTTCTCATAATATTGAGTCAGACTTAAAGAAAAGTAAGACATAATTAAGAATCTCGAACGTAGAAAAAGTGCAACAAGTTTGGCAAAAAAATGTAGTGTTGTAAAATCTACTATTACTAACATAAAAAACGGAAATGTGCTAAAAACTATTTAGACCAAATGCAAACAGTAGATACTTCGATAAGTCCAAAAACTTTAATAATGTAGAAGAATATTATTATTTAGCGCATCACTTCGACGAAGTTATTTTGCAAAATGTCTTAAATAATGGCTAAGAAGTAAATAGTCGAGATGAAAACAGTGACACTAGTGACGAAGATAAAGGGTTTAGATCAGTGTTTCCCAACCTTTTTTGTGTTATGCGCCACCTAAGCTTTTCTAAAATGCTTATGCCCCGCTTCCCTAATGAATATATAATTTCAAATATTTAAAAATGGAAATGTTCACTAAAGGAACTTAAATAATAGGTTTTAATAAGAAATCACTATGAAATTATTGAGCAAACACAGTAAGTAAATTGTCAAAACATAATGGAGAACTGAAATTCATGTATGAAATAATTTTAATGAAAGATTTTTCTACATTATTTTGTATTGTTTAAAACAACAAGACTTTTACAACCATTTAACGGACGCTTATTAACACAAGATTGCAAGACTGCGAAACACTGCAGAAATTGAAATCCCGGCACTAAGCATTTCGGCTATTAACATGACGGAAAGAGGGTAGTTATACTGGAGGTTTACCCAACTCGAATAACGACTGCGAATCACTATACGGTTAACTTAAACTCTGGACGAGTCCATTTTCAAATTGTTCTCCTTAACAATCGAATTGCCCCCCCCCCCCCCCCCATGGGGCGTGGACTCCACGTTGGGAAACACTGATTTAAATGTTTTAAGGCCCAAAAAGAGTATATAATTACAAAATTAATTGTATTAAGTATTTTATTTCTGTAATTTCATCGAAAAGTAGAATCGAACAATATTGTTTCTTTTTTATTTCGTATTCTATATATGCTGTTATCTACAAACAAATTGTATTTATTTAATTAAATTTTGCCTTAAGTAGCAAGTAAAATTAAGTGTCAATCATTTGTTGTTTTATCACGCCAAATATCGCTTACTTGAATACCTTTGTCTTCCAATTCGATAGAAATCGAAATGAATCAAATAAAACCAACAGGCTGCATTATTAATTTCCACGGTAATAACATTAATATTATTATTCGGGTTAATTTGATCAGTGTTGTGCTTAATATTAGCGTGCATGCATGCATGCATGCGCGCGCGCGCGCGCGCGTGTGTGTGTGTGTGTGCGCGCGCGTGGTCTAACTTTTTCATTCTATATTCCGTATTTTGTCATCTTATAAACGATATCGTTTACTTTCTGACGATTCGTAGCTTTTTATTGTTTCCTCCATACTAGATCATTTGTGTTGTAGAATGCAATAATGCATTTAACGAATTAAATACTACAATACACTTTTGCTCACAAGCAAAATACGTTACATGGTTTCTTTTTCTCGTAAAGCTTGTATGTCAAGCATTCGCTGATCGATCTTCGCCGCTTGAACAAAATGTATAGCAAATTCAGCTCCGTGTGCAACGTGTTAAAACCGTATATAGGTTGATTTCGGCGCTAGTTTTCCTAAAAGTCATGCCACTTTCTAAATATAACGGGAATAACCTCTTGTTTGTATATGATCTGTCGATAGACCTTTATCGCTGCATAGAAGCCGACAGGGTCGATGCAAGGTTCTGCAGCAGAGACGGCGGGCGTGCGTTTTGTGCGTGTGAAGTGAAACTGACATGGACCCAGTAGGCTTTCATGTTACTGTAGACACTTATCGACACATTGTACATAGAAACATGAGGTTATTGCTACGATGTTTAGAAATCAACGTGACGTGGGAAACTAGCAAGAAAATCATTCTTTATGTTTCTATGTATCCATGAAACCAGTGCCGTACAGAAATATGCAACATTTGTATCTAAGTAAAAATGTTAAATATCGAATAGAAGATAAAAAATTTGTATTTATTATAAAGATACTTAATCTTTATTCGATGACTATCGGATAAAAATATTTATTCGAAGTAAATTTATTTGTCGGATAACGGATAAAAATATTCATTGCAATAAAATTTATACAACGAACAAAGATACTTCTTTTATCTGAATAGTGTTTCATCCGTCGGATAACTTTTATATTTGAGTAACGGGTTTTGGTAAAATACAATTCATCAATCAATAAAGATAAAAAGTCGTAAATAAATTTATCTTATTTATTCATCGTCAACTAGAAATATGAAATACTTGTCGGGGTCATTGTCCAATTTAGACAGCTTCAGTTACCTTACTCCGTTGAATAAATTTACATAGTATGAATATTTGTACATATTATTCGACGAATAAAGATAACTTGAGTTACTTGTATCCGTTGAATAAATATTTGTATTTGTTATTCGACGAATAACGATAAAGTATCTTTAGTCGATGTTTTATTTAAATAATTTTGTCATCTAGATAGTACCCATCTCTGGTGTTGTCAAATAGCAATGGCGGAACCTGACCGTTGAAACCGCTAAACACCCTGGATACACCGCCGACGCGACTGATCTAGCGTCTGCGATCGACGCTGCACTCGCGAACGTTGAAACGAGCTCGATTCCTACCATTTGGGGACAAGTATTTCGGGAACTCGGTCGCATGCAATGGCGCACAGACCTTCCCAGATCGGAAACGAGTTTTCGCCTGTCCCGTGTCGCTTCGGCTCGGGGGACCGAAGATTTATCCAAAGTGTCGGGCAGACGATTCTCTCCCCACCGACGGAGCTAATATCCCGCGGAGTAAATTGCACGGATTTCTCGCCGACTCAGAGATACTCCGGTTCGTTGCCTTCTGCCGCTAGGAAAAGTGTTTTCTATCTTGATCCGCGCGTAGCTCGACGGAGCGCAATACGCCCGTTTCGCCACACGCGCGAACAGATTGCAATATTCCTGCCCGTCCGAACTCGCGAAATCATGGACGGTATTGCGAGTTAATGACGCGCGCGAATTGTCGGCTACAAAAGAACTTGTTCGTATCACCATGTATAGTAAGGGAACTCGGGGCGATATGCGCATGGTTAAGTTTACTTATCGAAATAAAAAGGAAAGTAAGAGGAATACAGAATTCTTGTTTATGTATTATAAACAAGTGTTACAGGTTGAGATTTTATGCGACAGGAAATATCGCAGCATGTTACTACGTAGACTACTCATATGTTCTACCATGGTGGGGTAACTATGGACATCCGTCTGAAGTAATTTGACGAATTTGGATTTAATCACGCTTCATCGATTAAATAAATAATGGGACGTACACTCAATCGCCAGTATCGATGCAATTACTAACGGATCACTACTTAGTGAATGCGTTTCATTGGCCGCAATATATCACGCACATCCCATTTCAATGAAATATACAGAACATGAATTACATATATTAAAATTTACTACAATTTCTACGATACATACCGCGTAAACATTGAATTAAAATATTAATTAGTAGGAAACACAATTTCAATCAGAGTTTTTAGTTGTAAATTTAAAAATTGATATTCACTTTAAAAAGTTCATAGAAGCAAATACTTTTTTTACCCATCGTTTACACACGTATCTACTTAAATTAAGTATTTTATAATTTCGTTCCCAAAAGGAAAGATGAAATTCACACAGCTTCTCATAAATCTTCAATTAATTATCGTGCCCGTTCCTATGGCCAAATAATTGCGGATATTCGTCTCAATTGTGTGAGAATACGTATAAATTGGAATAATTATTTTTGCTCGTTACAGACGCGATTTCCTCGTTTCCGTGCTCGTTAGAACCAAGTTCGCTCGTGCATATTTAATGTAAGGTTATCGTTGTAAAAGTGAATTGCTTCGAGTATGCATCATTGCCTATCGGCAGGATGAACGTACCGGCGTATAATGCGATTCTAACGCGTAACGTACGCGGATGCAAACGGGCGCATCTTCGCACGGTGCATTCACGGTACTTTCGATGCTTCCCGAACACGATCGTTTCACCAAACAAACTCGTTCGCGCCTCGACCGAGAAACAGAGAGACGCTGTCGCGAACTTCCTGTTACCGTCTATTATTCGGTTCGCTGGCATTAATCGCGGAGGAAAGCGTTTCCTAGCTGGCAGCGATCCTTTCCGTGCGCGACTGCCTTTCACTATCGTTCGAAATCTTCGCTTTTCAACCTCGTTGATTCTGCATGCAACTAGCAAAGTTACGACGAAAACGCGAATAAGTGTATCGCAGAGAGAAAGAAATACGACGTGGACCGCCCCGAGAAATTTTTGCACCTCTTGACTCTTGCGCTCGAGTAGAGTTGAGCATGAGTAATAATATTATTTTGAATAATTAGATGAAAAGAAATTGTAGATATATAAATTTTGTGGCTTTGGTAGGCAATTCTGGAGAATTTTATATTTCTTTAAGGGGATTCACGCGTGTGAAGATCAGCTATCAGTAATTTTATAGATAAAATTTTAAAAATACTTATATGTATGGCTTTCGACAAAAAATAATTTTGAAAAACGTTAATCGCATCACAAAATCCATATACTTCTTTGTTTATTTCCTTTCAAAGAGTATGTACACAAAATTCGATTCTGATGACTGCACTTTCGAAAAAGTTATTTTAATTTTAAGTTGGCTAGTTTGATGGCGATTATAAGGAATACTTCTTTCATAGAACTTACATATCAAAACAATTCACATACTCTTTCACTTAACTGTACTTCAAAATTTTATCTAGAAAATTATTAGTAATGGAATTGCACATGAATACCTTAAAATACTACATCATTGCAAACTGTGTATACATAAAATTACGTCCACACTTGACACGATAACTCTTGTAATGGGCATTCATTAGCTTTATTTTTCTTCCTATAGCACATGCATTCGTAAGAAACGTGTTCGTATAAGAAAAATTCGTTGACTGTTTCCAGATTGGTGGTGGCCGGCAGCCTCATAGCTCTGGCTAACTCAGCAGAAGAGGAGTACGATTACGAGGAGGAGCAAGCGGCGCCTGTGACCCCAGCACCAGCTAGAGCGACTTCCGGTAGACTGGGAGGACTATTGTCTCCGCGAGGACGAGTGAACGTTGGGAGAAAAACAACTGGTGCGGGGGCGGCCACGGTGAGTCTTGAATTCCTTCGCTTTCGATACTTGAGACAATCCATACATGGCGAAGATTCGCCAGAGGTTTGCCCCTCAAATATGATCGTCGATTTGCCTTATGGAGATAAACCTATCTACTCCGAAAGATGTGCAAATTTAAGAATATTTTGGGGCAAACTTAGAGAATTTAATATGTTATTCAAAAATGCTTGTGTTTTGAATTTCGGACAACCTAACTCTGAGGTAGAGTGGTCACCGCGGAATGCTCATGTGAAAAAAATGACAGCGCCGCAACGTTCTCAATTTAAGATATTTTTAAATACAAAGTTGCGACACATGTATTAAGAAACGTTCTTTCGAATACCATTAAACTTATTATCAGAAAATATTCGGTTTATACAAACAAATTCTCAAATATGCTCCTTTTTTTGGGAATGTCCTGGGTAGGCTTCCCGTCTTAAGAAAGAAACCAGTGACAAAGATGGTTGATCAAACCTGTGGGTTAAGATTAATTAAACCTTACATACGGATCGTTTAACACTTTGATTGCTATGTCAGTCGAATTTGAGTGACATGTAAAGACCGCATGGAGCTGCGTTACTTGCATTCAAGTATCGCTCATATTTAATTACTTACGAGCGGTATTAGTACGTACTTCCGTCAGCTTGTAACGCGACTAATAAAATGATGATAATTATTAAAGTAATTATATACATGATTTATTGAATAAATTCGAATACATTGACTACTTGATACATCACCCATCTATGGGTGATAGTTGTGTAGGCAGTAGGTTTAGTTTTCATATTTCTCAGGCCTTATTTTGTTTTTCATAAAAGACATTTTATTTGTGGACCATTGCTTAATATGGAATACTTGTCCAAACATAATAACAGAATTTGATTACTTTCACATTCATCTAGAGCTTCTCCTCTACTCATTTTCAAAATATATTGGAAAATCATACACTTGAATACTGCTTATGAATATATCGTACACATCTGATTTAGTTAATATCTTAGCGACAACTATTTACATAAAATAGGATGTACAATATGCAGGTCAAGTATACTGCCTACAAGCTCCAATTTAAGGCTTAATATTACAATAAATAACCTCGTATGATAAATCGACGAACAAATTCTATCTGATTATAGATAAAAATATAGAAGGTTCCACTAAAAATAATTGATTTCTTTTTCAAACTCCGCTACCACCTTGCTTAGAAGCACATTATGTAATGTCCCTGACTATAACAAATAATTTTTATAAAAACATATTTTTGATACCTTCGTTCTCTTATAAGATATTTAACCATTTCGATTTAAGTCAAACACCCTGCATATTTAAATATCAACAAAAACGTTGAATGAACTATCATTTTGTACTGCACTGTGCGAACACTTAGAAACCTTCGATAATCCATCATTTGAGATGCTATAAACCTCCACCTTGTACCAGACTATTAGTGAAATCGAAACAATAACACGTTCATTGCAGACGCAATCGACCACGGCGAAGCCTGTCGAGCAACCGCTGGAGGAGGAAGAAGAAGGCGAAGAGGAGCTCGACGAAAATCAGGAGCAAGACGACGTCCCCACCACTACCACGGAATCGACCAAGAAAGTTCGCGGCGGGGTACGACCTTTCAGGTAACTGCGCCTCGTTCTAGACGAGCTGCTCCTATCGTTTTTACATTCGTAGATGGCACTCGCGAAAGAGAAATGTTTTGCCCTAGATCGAATCAGGATCTGTTGGCCGCGTTGAAGAGGAGGAGAGCTCAGGTCGGACCTAGCCATCGAGAATCGTCGGGCACACAATCCGCCTCGGAATCGACGACGCCTAAACCCAAGTAATTAAACATACTTTAATATGTTTCGATGGAGGCTACACAGAAATAGACACATTTTATTTAGATATAGATAACGAATAATACTCGTATAGCTAAATTTCGTAGCGAAGCATGTACGCGTATAAGTTAAGGGATGATTATTTTGCAATTTAGAACAAGCTATTATGTTTCACGTTTAGACAGTTTGATTTATAGCTGAAATGTCCTTAGTATAAAAAAATTTTGAAATAAAATTTATTAAATTAAGTTTAGGTAAAGAACTTGGTAAATTAATTTACAGAGACCTTTTCAAATAAATAATTGTGTTTGATACACAAAAGATATTTAACACATTCGCGACAGACAGATATTTTTCGTTTTGAAATATCAAAGTTGTAAATATGTAGTGCATAAAATAAAAAGATTTTCATAATTTTTTCATATCCAGCAATGGAATTGGAAGTGACATGAATTCACGTCAGCGGTCACGAATGTGTTAATATTAGGTTAGGCAAAAAGTTTGTTCAGTTTGTAGTGATGTTGCCTCTCTGCGTAGCCTAACCTACTCTACAGTTCGGATGATTATTAAAATGTTGAAGACTTTTACAAACGCGGGATCATAAATTTACCCTAATTATAGGGAAAGATCGTAGAACAAAATGGAGAATATGTTATAGAGTAGATATATTTTCTTGTCTAAGAAAAATCGCTGTTTGTTTGTGTGTTAAAATCCAAACGAACTTTTTGGCCAACCTCATATTTAAAACCGTATAAGTTCACGAAAAGAGAGAAATGTTACGACGGGAGGCGGAATGGGTTAATGTTCGATATCTAGATTAAAGACCATTTTGATTTATTCAACCTTTAAGGTTGATCGAAAGATTAAGGCGGGATTGCTTATTTTTCTTCCAGACCAACCACCAACGGTCGCAGCAAAAGCAACAGCGCGACTGACTCAAAGTCCTCGGGACGCGGCAGGTTCGGAGGATCCAGGGGTAGCAAGCCCGTGCAGGAGGAGGTCGAGGAGACCCAACGGGAAGAGGTCCAAGTGAAGCCCAAGCCCTATCGCAGAGGATAGATCGTTCACTGGGAAACGCGAATTTCCCAGTTTCTTTTAACCACGCGGAATAAATAAATCGAACGCAGTCCGAGCGATCGATGTCCAACTCGCCGATATATTTCGTCGAATCGACACGTATTTCTTTCCTCCCACGCACGAATAACGCGATAATTGCTACAAACGTCCTCCCCACCCCAACGGTCCTAGACACTATTCGCGTTGGAAAATTGGAACACGACGCAGAAGTCGCACGAAAAAGCAATCGGGATTGCGTTGCTCGCAAATAAACGGTTAACGATCGGTAAAAATCATCGTTTGCTTTACGAATCGAAAAAGCACTCTCTAAAAAAATACGACATGTATATAGAAGAAGGCTCTGCCACTCACAGAATACTCTCGAGGTACTTGCTGTACAAATGTAAATTAATACGACAATAAAATTTGCGAAAAATAAAGCCTCTGTTTGACGTTCGTTTGTTCCACGACCATGGGCTACATTTATCCGAATAATAGATGACAAATAGAAAAATCATATAATAATTTATTTATTACATTCATTCTACCAAGTAGTTATCGAGTAAGCTTTTAATTCGTTCTACGCGAAATGGAGTGAATCTCGTCTTCGTGGCGCCGGAACCTTTTCCCTTCCGTAGCGCGTAAACATCCCCAACTGTTCTTGGAACTGCTCGATAGAACCTTTTCGAGACTCGTCGTGGTTTGCAACTAAACTATGGATTTTATGCTTCCATGTCATCTGTCGATGTGGAGAACGTATACGAAATGTATGCAGAACATGAGCACTCGTGCAAAATGTAAAAGGTTTTGATATTAATATATCAATTCACCAAATTTATTCTTCATATGTAATGTACGCGTTTTCCATATTGGTATATGATTAAGTAAATAAAATCCACAGTCTATTTACGACCTGGTGGCTAGGCTTATAATTCCTAGTTTTATTACAATCATCAGCGAGAGAAATACCAGTTCGGTTGAATTTACTGTATAAAATCATCTTATTCATTTGAGATTAGAATTTTTATCGAGCAAACAGCTGATCAGGAGCACTTCAACTTTTATTCGTTTTTAGAAATTAGAATCTACTCTTGAATTTTGTCCATCCCTGCCCTCGACACGACCCACGTTGCGTGCCCACTTGAAAAACGCGAGCCAGACGTATCGACACCGCACGTGAACCAATTTGCATCAATTTAGAGTTCCAGGACTCCGAGCTCGCGTTGGTGTCCTCGATACGCTAACCTTGGCTAGACCAGTCTAGGAATCGTCGCGCGTCGATTTTTATCTCGTAAATTACTTTTCTCGAACCGGAGGAACGTATTTGCATACGTTCGAGGAGCACCGTAGGATGTGAACAGGAGAAATTCCAACGAGCCGCTTTGGAATGTCGAGGGCGTGCTCCATCTGCACTCTCGCATTCTCATCTTTTATACATCTCGCGACGACGAAACGCGGTCGCGCGCGCATCAACCACTCCCAAAAAACTTTGAAACGTTCCACGCTCGTCGTCCCACTTTGTCGCCTCGTCGCCGTATACTTTTCGCATCTTTCCACTGGGTTTGAACGACCATTCGAGTCTCCGACCACGACTTTTGTAACGGGGATGAATAGCAGAATCTCGTGTCTTTCAGAGACGATTTTGGTTTTGGTTCAGACTGATAAATAGAAAAGCATGTAGATTTATTAGGGAAGCCCACGGAGCCCATCGGTGTGTTTATAGTCCTGGTAGTCCTACCACGGTGGAAATCAAATTATATTGTGGCTTCATTTTTTACCAGTGATTTTTTGTTAGTATAAAAGGAAACTGTCGCGTGTAGATACATCTGAAATTAATATGCGAAAAGTTGTATCATGAGGGTCTATAAAGGGTTGAAAACGGTTGGCAACCTCGCGTTGTTTCTTATAGACTTGTCGGCAAGAAAAATCGAAGAATAATGTTCTTAGCGTATCCACTGTTCATTGGTATCCGGACTTAGGAGATTATAAAAATTATTTAGCTTCAGGTAATTCTAAGCGCCTCGTGTGAGGAACATAGAATACATGCAATGGTTTGACCCCGTTGGTATCCTGGTTTATTATAGCTTCACCAGTAAGAAAACACCAAGAATAAACGTCCTTACAACGTATAAGATTAGAATGGAGCTTTGAAGTTAGGGGTGGTTTTTTCGTCAAAGCCGAAAAGTAACAGTAACGAAATAACCCAGGGCTCTTGGGTTTCATTAACGAAGATTTACGCAAAGTTCCCTTAAAATGGAGGTTTAACGGATTACCAGTATTCCCTTGTTAGTTGAACGTATTGACGAGGAAAACGAACGAGTCGGGAATTCGAAGAGGGCACGAGCTAGCGGTATGCTAGTGGAAAAGAAAGAACTGATCGAAGAAGAAGAAGAAGCGAAATGGAGGGAGGAGAAAGGCGGACTGGTGGACGCGGACCGGTACTAGTACGCGCGAGAGGTAGGTACGAAAGTGAGAGGAGGCAGTATCTCGTCGGCCTTGAGGCCTTCACGAGGAACATTTCACTCGCAAAGACCATCCGAGTCGCGTCACGATCCTGATAACGCGATGGGACACGCCGAGGCAACCACGACAGGCCAAGAAAGGAAAACAAAGAGAAGGAAGACCATGGATCCATAGAGTGCTCTTACAGAGGCGAAACTCCTGAGTTTTTCAGGTTCCGATTCTGAGTGCGCATGCGCCTTCTAAAAAGTATCGCCGTGAATGTAGCTACGATACTTTAGCAATATCGATACTGAGATGTGGTTAAATTACAAATGAGATTCAAATGCAAACTTGTTTATTCTAACGTAAAGGAAAATGTTATAAGTGGTCAATTTTTGGGTAGTTAAGGCACCTAAGTTATCGATCAGGCATTATTCCTTAGGTTTCGATGAATTATAAAAGAACAATTTTTTTTTCCTTGTCTGTTTTATGTCGCATCGACTACAAGGTCATTAGCGACAGAACTATTTGCGATTATTTATATCTTAGAATATATATTGATGTCTTTGAGGAAGTCTATTCTATTTCTGATATGGTCTTGCACTGTTAGGGCTGAGTCTGGTTCCATTCCGTATTTTGTCCTTTTCTGTTCTATTTCTTTACATACGTATAGTAGGTGGTTCACTGTTAGACGATGGGTTTGGCAAAAATGACATTGGGGGGGTTCGGTTTTAGTGACGAGGTAGTCGTTGGTGATTTTCGTATGGCCAGTTCTTAGTCGAGACAATACAAATTTTTCTTTCCTGTTGAGGTTTATAGTTGGTATTTGCTGATAGAAGTTCTGGATGATGTTGTATATTTTTGTTATGTTGGTTGTGGTCCAAATTTTATTCCATTCTTCTTTTATTACTGTTTTTACATTAATTATTTGGTCAAGACATGGTATTGGTGTTGCAGGTTTGTTTGGTGGTAGTTCGGTTGCTTCTTTTGCGGCGGTGTCTACTTTTTCGTTTTCAATTATTCCTTGATGAGAGGGAATCCAAATAGTTGTGGTGTTTATTTTTTTATTTGTGAGTTCTGTGTACATTTCTTGGATTTCTTGGATAATTTCGTGCTTGTCCTTTCTATTGGTTGGCGGTAGAGCCTTGATCACACTCATGGAGTCAGAGTAAATAACTGAGTTTTGTAAATTATTTTCGATTACATATTTCAGGGCATTCAGGATTGCATACGCTTCAGCAAAAAAGATAGATGTCACTTTGGGAAGATTCTGTCAGATTTTTTTATTGTCTGTAATAATAGCATCTCGCTCTGATTTCGATGCATCTATATACATTTGTTTGTATTGGACATGTTTGTTGTTGAGTTCTAGGAATTTGGATTTGTGTTCGATTCTACTTTGTTCGTTTTTTGACCTTTCGGCGAGTACAATGTTGGTATGGGGGATTTTGATAGTCCATGGTGCTATTCTTCCTGGTTTGCGTTCTATGGTAGGGGTCTTTTCGATTTTATACAATTGTAGCATTTTTCTTATTTTTATATAAAATGGTGATGGGAGTTTGTGTTTTTTGTTGTGAAGCTGCCTAAAGAACAATTATTTGTAGGCAATACAATGGGAAAGTTATTAAAAATGACAATAAAATTAATGGTCCACACAGCGAAACATTGAGATTCCTTGGCTTTAAGCGGGTATTCTATTCTAGAACCTTCAAAATAGGGATTTTTTAAATTATATTTTCTTAAAGTGTAGGCCTTTAAAAATATATCTGCCAAAGGATTTTACTGGATTCGGAAAATTAACAAAGTTACAGACGTCTAAAGAGAACGATGTCCGCAATAATGTTATCTTCAATTCATTTGGATACTGCATTTTAAATTTCATTGCAGTTTTTCCTACAATTTCTTCGTTGGTAATGTGTAAAATGTGCAAATGTGACATTCATTTTCAACAAGGAAGTAAGCGAATTTCAACAATAATTAAAGGAAGAGCTCGTATTATAATTATTGCAGAGTAAAATAAATTCCTATTAAGGTTCTACTTTTGTAGATACGTTTGCAAAGATTTTATTTTGCATAAAGATCTGCATAAAGCTTACCAATAACTTGGTATAATAACCTTAGTATTAATAACCTTAACTAACTCAAAATTGGCCACTTATAACATCTTAGTTTGCCACTGACTGCATTTGATGACTGAGATAGTAATAAAGTTGAAATATAATGTAGTTAAAGAAGAACTTAGACGCCACTTAGTTATTCTTTTTTTTCTTTACAAGATGAAATAATAGTTGAAGTTACTTCGCTATAAATACATACTATTTCACTGAGGTATGACGTTTCAAAACATCCGATCATTTCTTGAAATATTTTGCACTTTCTTCCCATACAATATAAAAATCAGTCGCAATGGATACATGTGTGTGGATATATATTTCTGTCACGAAGTAGCGATGTTCATTAGCTTCGCGGTTTTTTGTTGCTCTTTTTCCACGACTGATTTAATTACGCAAATAGAAGCAGCGCACGCTAGAATTACATCTTCGTTATTCGATATTTTCCGCTCTATTCTGAATGTTTGCATCTTTGACCAACAAATAGCAAAAGTCAACCAAGACTGCAAGAAATATCCCTATGGACGTACATGCAAATGTCAACAAATTCAGCGGAACCGATGCTTGTTTTCAAATATTAGGTCTACCGGAAAGTTCTGTCCGGTTACGTTAAGTTTCAACAAGTATGCGCGTATTCGTTAAAAATGATATACAAATTGCAATCACGCTGGCAAGATGTCATAAATAATGATAAAAATTGTATTATTCAATAAAATTTATTCAAGGTATGAGAAATTTATTATTTTGTTTTATTTTAGAAACAGACAGAACTTTCCGGTAGACCTAATATTTCATGATTTCTGATTCGCGAAAAAATTGTATAATTTACACCGTTACTATGAGAAAATATAATTTCAACTCGATCTATGGTGATTTCTATGATTAAAGTTTGCTAAGAATTTGATTATTATGTTTCAGGAAATTAGGAGTATACACAGTTTTATCGTTTTCGTGATGATAAATATGACAAATAATTGGTATTAATTGTAGAAAATGGTCTTTCAAACAAAGAAGGGGCAAAAGCATTTCGCTAATTTCTCGAAATTTCTTTTCATATAATTCCTACATCACTTTAGGAAACCTACGTAGCATTTAATTATAAAAGCAGTAATATTTAGAAAATAATATTCAAATAGTAATGTTCGAGAATTATTCATAGCATTCGAATGCCTATGAAACATTCGTTCGAGTATTAATTTACTCAAATAGTCCTAGCTCTAATCCGACCGCGATACTACAAACTTGGTTTTGTTTGCCCTCTGTGGAGTCATGCTGCACCCCAGATTGCTGTACTAAAAATCTAGAGAAAAATGCATCGGATAAGAATCGACGAGCTGGAAGGGGTCGAGACCTTATCGAAAAGAAAAATACAAAAACATATCAACGCACATTTATCGGTTGGATGAGATTTTAATTAAGGATCGGAAACGATAGGTGTCCTATTCACCGGTCATCCTTGACGGAGGCGGCATTCCGTCAAGAATTTCCCGTTTCTCTCGACCTCTATTGCGAATGCGACTGGACTCGACTCGACTCAACGCGACACTACTCGACGAATGTCGCCCGTTTCGATCGCTCTCTTTCATCAGGATTTTTCATGGTAGATCCGTTAATCGGACAGGTCGATGTAGCGACTGGAAATCCTGTTTTCTCGGGACTATGATCGACGACGAAGCTGCGAGCGCACACGTTCCTACTATTATTATGCTAAAGGTTATGCCACGGTTTCCTCGCAAACTACCGGGATGTGAGTTGTTTCGCAACGGTTTCCAACAGAAAGCGAACAAGAGATCTTTTCCGTGGTTCTCCTGCCAATCTCTCGCACATATTTCGCGCCTATTCGCACCTGTTGGTTACGATTAACGGACGTTGTGTCGAAAGCTAATTAATTAGTCGCCGTTCGAATTACGTGGCCAATTACGCGATTAGGTATACAGGTTGTTCCGAAACGAGCAGCCAAACTTTTTGAATATTTTGTATTTTGTTCCTACGATTTCATTTCGTTTGATTTATTTAATTTCAATTAAAAATGTTCAATAATTAACTTGTCAAGTTTTAATATAAATGGGAGGACAGAGAGCAGAAATAAATTATAATTAACAAGTGACATCCTGTTAACGTTAACGAATAACACATCCACTTTATACAAGTTCGAATCTGCTGCCACATGGGACCTTTGTTGCCAGAATATTATTAGTAACTTTTAGGTATCTATGGTGTATTTTAACACATTCGCAACCGCTAAATTCACATCACTTCAAATTCTATATATCTTTTTATTTGATACACTACATATTTACAATATTGACACTTCAAAACATATTTTGTAATTTTTATCTGCGCCCTAACGATACAAATTTGCGATGTCCAGCTTCAGAATTTTATTATTTTCGTCATATTATTTCATTATTATTTTTATTAGTTTCGTTATTTTATGCTGGTCGCGAATTTATTAATTTTACTTGAATGTATGTATTAAATTCATATACTACAAAACTTTATTTGAGAGCACCCGAAACATTAGGTCGAATCGTTTAAATATATTTAAATACATGCTTGAAATAGAGCACGGTATACTTTTAATTTGTATCCATATCTCACAAGCAATCATCTACGAAATTACGAAGGAAAGGCGTTCATTAGACCGGTACGTGGGGGTTCCAGGTAAGTCCCATTACGATAAAATGGGTTTCTCTGGCATAAACTGTACTCCGTGCACGTACAGTGGGTGTAGAATGTATTCGTACACCGATCAATTTCCGAAAAAACTTTTGTGTGCATTGTAGTTTATTCACTTCTTTTTTATAATCAATGATATTTTACATATTCTCGGAAGTCTCTAAGATAGATATAGTTCAAACAACATTTACTAGTTAATATAATTTGTGAAATTAACAAAAAAATGCGAAAAGTGGGTAAAATTATAGAAGCAATAAGTATTTGTTCGATTCTTATGACAAACCATTTACAGTAGAGTTTGTAACGTAAACACATTAGTTTATTGCTCCGTACGAATTAGAAAACATCATATTTCCAGTAAAGTACTTTTGAACAGTTATGCGAATATTTATTGCTTCAACATTTCTATCGATTAATTGTTTTTTTCTTGTTAATTTCGCAACTTACATAAGTAGCTATTTTTTTGTAATCTATATATTCTAGAGATTTCCGAGAATATGTAGAATGTCATTGTTTATAAAAAATAAGTTAATAATTACAATTTTATACAGTTTTTTTGGAAATTGATCGGTGTACGAATACTTTCTACACCCACTGTACGTGTCTACCGAAGGTTTATAATTACTCGTGACTACGACAGTCGTAATATTGTATAGATTGTTGTTGAAATAACAATCGATGCGCTATTGATTCAATATTGATACCAAATCAATCAAATACAATCGATATATTTCTCGAAATGTACAGAAGCAATACACGAAGAACCATTTCAGAACCGATACACGTACAACCGATATAGAATCGATATAACCTAGAACCATTTCGATCAATAACTGTTATTACATCTTTTCAGTTATCATAACTGTTTTTTATCTTTAGTACGAGTGTCTACATTCGACTGCGTTTTCCAAGGAATACCAAATGCAGTTAAGAGGTAAGAAACAAGTTATATCTACATATATTTATACTCGGTAAATGGGCTGTAAACTTTGCAAAATGAAGGGGTTTAACGCTTAACATTTAAAGGATAGGGTACTTATTCTTTAGTTCCTTATATTCAACGCGCCTTTCTAAGCTTGAAGCGATCGTCCGTTACTTCTTAAATTTTCCTAATGCATTATGTAACTAGAAATTGCGAAAAATATATCAAATAACAACAGTTTATGTTCTTTTTTCTATCATACGTTTACTCATTATCAAGTCATTCAATTAATTGTAGCGTACGTTCGCATGTTATTTTTGTGTAATAACGAGTATGATACATTCCTAAAATATGGCTGCTTATTTTAGAAACACCCTGTATTATAATATATCTACGTGACCCGAGAAGCGCACCGCGAGTCACTGGTAATGATTTTTAAAAGCACGCCACGTCGTGGATGTGTATTCGTGATTCGCGTCCTGAGACAGCTGGCCAAGTCCTACGCTGACCTTTCGGATAATGTCGTCGATGTCGACGGCCGATGCAACGATAATGACGACGATGCTTTCTATCTGTCTACGTGGCGCCTTCTCTCGAGCTCAATCGTCGCCGCTTCTCCTTTTCGAATGTCAGCAGTTCGGGTTCGAAGAGTCTCGAACCATAGAACGAGTAATGAGTATCGCTAATTGAGTTAATCGATACTTGCTACTTTATCCAGCACAGGCAACATACTAAATATATTTTTCAATTCAGTGTAAGTGCGGTTCCAAAATAAAAATAGAAGATATAAGAGGACCACTGTCTTAAAATTATATAAGTATTATCTTTCCGGAAAAAAATCTTTTCTTGTCTGAGAACAAACTTTCTACTCAAATGTATTATCAAAATTGGAACAACAGATGAATATAATTTATCTACGACACTTTAAATTACGGAATTATGTTCAAGTATTTCGTTCAAGGTGAGCGTCATAAATATTTAACGAAACAAACGCCATTGTGATGTACGCCACGGCGCGCGGCGTCCAGAACTGAAGTGGTTTTAAATCCAAGTAGAAACGTTTATAGATTTCCTATCTATGAAAATATAGTATGCGCGTACAGAATACAGTATTAAGTTTTTTATTTATGGTTCGGAATTTGTAGAGATACCTACGAAGCCTTGTCGTCGTCCTTCGGGGCGTCCACAAAAAATATTACGTTCGTCATGAATCTTATAAATAAGAATATCCATTCTCAAACTCCTACCAAAAATAGTTTGTTACTTGCAAATCTCATAAATAGACATTCTTCTTCGCATAATAAACCACTTCCCTATCGCAGTGCCAGGCGATAAAGCATCTTCACCGTAAACAGCGCAAGCATTAAGAAGATGTACTATACTTAAGAGGATGGACTATACTTATAATTTACAAAAATCGATATTTCAGTATTTGCATTTTCGTCAAGTAGGGGAGACTGAGGTCAATTGAAACATGGTCAATAGAAATAAATAAAAATTAAATACAATTATATACATACAATGTTCCTCATTAGTTGCTGCCATGTGCTCTTTCTCAACAACGCATGAGTATAGTCATTGGTTATCCCGTTTGTCAACAACGTCAGCTAACAATTTTTTCTGAAAAAATTATGAGTCCGATTGATATGATACAAGTCACATTCTCTTCAGAATACTTAGTTGCTATGGTCTGACGTAGACGTTTTTCAAAAATTGTTCTTTTTTCTATTTCATTCTCGAGGATAAGATACATTTTTCATAAAATTCTGAAAATTTATTTAAAATTCTGCCATTTTTTAATTGTTTGAGATACTGGAAAAACCTCACGCCAAACCATAGCCATAGATATCTAGTTTAAGAAAATTTCTGGTATTTTGATATCAACTATTCTCTGTGATCACAAATCTATCCACCGGTCACCAATGTTTCTTTTGCAACAATCATTAGGTTGTCCAGAAAGTTTGTGCCAATTTCTAAGAAACATTCAAAAACACGTTTGAATTTTAATATATATTTATTGAATTACATAGGTGCCATTTTGTTCCACAACCTTTCCATCTTTTAAGGGATGTATGCATGTTATTTGTTTTCAACCACTTCGATATATTCAGACCTGTACCACCTACAAAAAATCAACCTGGACTTTCCGGACAACCAAATATCTGCGGTAAGATCGCTTTCTGTTTATTTATATGGTCAATAAAACATACTGAAAGCTTGAAAACAATTCATCGCATAGTTCCATTATAAACATTTTTTGAATAAACCTCTTTCAAAAGTGCTTTTTTTAGTGGTCTTGGCCCTTAGAATAAAATAATCTAAAAATCGTCATTATCTTCCTACAATCTAATAGTTGGCGAGAGACTCTACCTCGTCTGCCGATCGGTACGTCTCGATCTGATCGGTTATTAGTCTCGAGACCGAGAAAATCAACGCTGTATGCTCGAGAGGGATCGAAAGTAATACCGTCGCCGGAAGGAAGTTGCGTAAAACACTCCTCGAAGCTCGTCTGGATTTTAGAAAGTTTCTCTAAACAACTCATTTCGCGAGACCACTGGAAAAGCTGAGCTGCCGTTCCATTTCCAAAGACGCGTGCGGATGACAGGTCTCCCGGGCGCATTTGTAATTCCATTCTCGCGAATCAACCAGCGAAGACAACGCCGCCGACAACGCGGTCGCTGTTGCAAACGGAAAGTTATTACGAAACGAGGAAACGATTATAGAAATGCGACGCGCAATGGTATTATTTCTCATTATGTTGCACAAACTGTAACGCGCTTTGGCGCGCTGCTCCGTTGTTCCCCCGTGAGCCCCCGTCGCGTGTTCCCCTAAGGAAATACGTCTCCGGGATTTATGAGAATAACTCGTAATTGCGCTTCATTTACTCCTGGCCGCGTGTTCACTCGCTGGAAAGAGATAACCGAATTTATTGTTCCTACCGAAGCCGTGGTCTTCATGCGCTTGCGAGGATGCATCGCGAATGCGACATCGCACGTGCTCCACTTGCTAAAAAAATTCACTTCTACTTTATGCAAATGATGTGAATCTCGTCGAGGTCATGCGCCTCGAAGAATTACGTTGTCAGAATTCAACTACAGAGAGTAACTTTAACCCCTTACGGATGGATGGGTCTCGCACGTCCCATGATTTTCGAGCTCCTGTAAAATAACCCTAAACGACGATTAGGGATTTATATTAAGCCATTCTCTTAAATGATGTCAAATGTAGTCATTTATACAATTAGAAGTTGAAATAAACAGTCAAATGTTGCTAGGAAAACCAATATGACAGCGCATGTTTGCCAATTTTCTAACCTGCTAAATAGGGCTGGACGTTTCTTGAAAACAAAATATAAGTAAGACCATTTTATCGTTATTTTGCCAAGTAGATCTTTATAAAAGTGGTTTAGAAGTAAAAAAATTATGCTATGCTACGACCATTTCGTCTAAAGTGGAATAACATTTTTATGAATATTAACCAATATTGTACCCTTAAAAGACAGATGGGTCCTAGGTGTCCCACGTTATAAATCGAGTTCCAAGGGCTGTTTTCGGAGATCCCCATAAAAAGAAGTCAAGGGGTGTGAGATCCAGTGATGGTGATCGGATCTGTAACTGATAGAGTGTATTCGCACCCCTTTACTAATCTTGAGGATGTTTAACAAGACATTCTGCAAGAAATATGCAAAATTACGTAAAGTGACATAAGGAATGTATTAAGCAACGTCAAGAAGAGGATGGAAAAGTGATTGAACTGAACCGTTTGAACACTTGTTGTAATGTAGGTACTTGCAGAGGGACAAAAATAGTTCGAATAACTTTTACCATCAATAACTTTCTAAAGAACAAGTTTAGCGCATAAGTATGTTAGTACTTTTTTGTAGAGCACAAGAAGCTGCATCGATCTATGTCGTCAATAATATAGGTTTCCATTTAAAGAAAGAAGTACAGTTGCATTTTTCTGATGCACCGATGCACAAAAGTGCATAAAATTAAAAAGTGCATAAACCATTTAACATTCACTTATAACATTTTTTTCTATTCCCAACCATTTATGAGCTACAGCCTGTATTCTGTGGGACACCCTGTATTCTAAACCTCTTGGGTTAAGAGGGTGTATCTATGACCCTTGGTACTGGATGACCAACTCGTCTAGAGTCAAAATGAGTCATTCATGTCCCCGCAAACTTTCTGTAGGGTTTTTGGATTTGAATAAGGAATGCGAAAAACAAGGCTGATTAACTTATTTTAAACACAATGGTTCCGATATCCTTATCTGTACTGAATCAATAGGTTGGTCATCCACAATAACCATGTACACACTTTGCCTGACTGGCCTACAGGTTAGGCCATCCTCCAGGACAAATCGGGTTTGTGTAGTGCTTTCACTTTTAATTATTATTTCTTCTTTATGTTGATGAATTTAATTTTTTTATTTGTATTTTTAAAAGTTAATTAGATAGTAAATTAAAAAAACCAATTGAAGTTCTTATTTTGTTTTACTAAGTGTTTTGTTTTACTGTTAGAAGTTAAGGATTCCACTTTATCAAGAAGAAACGATCGACAAGAAGAGTTTCTTATTGAGAACGTCACATAAGTCCATGTTTTTTTATTAGGTTTTCTGGAAATACGTATCCATAAGAATGTATCCTGTGAATTTTATACAAATATTTGGGAAATCTCTGAAGTTACAATATTGTCAGTGTGCCTTACGTGGACGATCAAACAATATAAATAAGTATGTTGCAGTCTTGCAAAAATCGAAAAGCAATACAAATTTTTGTAATCTTTAACTATTAAAAAATATATTTCTGAAGTTTCATTTAAAAATCCAAAAAAGTATCGATGCTATGAAATATTTTCGTGAACGTGTCTGATTGCTTAAGCATACTGCCTGGCAGGTCTCAACGTGTTTTTCTCAAAACCATGTTTCTCGCGAGTGTCGACATAATAACTCAGGAATTACTGAATCGATAGATTAGAAATGTTGCGTGAATGTGGAAATCTATTTATAGCTCCTACCAATAATCGATCGATACCTTTAAAATTTTCATTTAAAGTTGTGTGAAGCCTTCTTAAAGCTATAAAAAGTTAGAGATAATGCCAACATCCGTTTTGAAATCGCAATTGACCTATACGATATCTAAATTCTCGTCGTCCAAATGAGAATCCTCCCCAGAAACAAAAATTCAAGTTATCGCTCGCGATCTGGCATTCAACGGAACAAGGTTGCGCGACTCAGTTATCTGAAATCTCTGAGCAGACCGATCACGTTTCGAATAACGCACGATAACACCGATCGAAAATAAAACGAAGCGTCGGTCGAAGAGGAGGAGAAGGAAGAGGAAAGGACTTTCTCTCGAACAGGAATCCTTATTCGCTTTCCCTGATACCGTGATCCGTTCATACACGCGAATCGCAAAGGATCCGCTAAGGAGTACATATATCTTTGAAAATTTCCTGGAGAAAATATCAAAATATGAGTTACGAAGGCATCTTTTAATGCCACTAAACGCAACATTCACATAGAGACTGAGTTGGTACCCTGGCGTTGCTTCTTATAAACTTCAACGGTAAATAAATCTTAGAATAAACGTCTCTACAACGTATAAGATTGGAATTGAATGAAAGCTTCGAGTATATCGACTTCGATGAATCGGGGAAAGAAGACAGAGTTAGTTTTTCCAAATCGTAGATCATGTTCAAAATGGTCCCCGGATTATAGAAAATGTAGTCAATATTCGATTGAAGTAATCTGAACGTCTTGCACTTGTTCACGCGGAGGCGGAAGTAAGTATGATACTCATGTATGCCGACGTACATTATCGGCCTTAATTTCAATACACCACCACTCCTGTAACTTTTCTAAAGTAAGACGAACGTAATGAATGGTCGCCATACATAAATAAATCGTACTACTATTGTAAATTGTAAGGAATGTCTGCACTTATTCAAATCATATCAGCATATAATTGTCATAAAATACACGATATTCATAATTCGCTAGATAACGAGGTTTACAACAGAACAGTTCATGATTTCTACAACGAGAGCTTATGACATCCTTTGTGGGATCACTTTGACAGATGCACTCGAGAACAACAAATTATAAATAAAAATCATCTGTGGGATGTACTGCGAGAGGAATAGAAGGCAAATAAAGCTGAAACTTTGGAAAAATTGGTAGACAGAATGCCTCAAGTGTACGCTGCTAAGGGTGGGTACTTGAATGAAAACAAATCCTGTCAATGACTTCAAATATGACTACTCCACTTTAATAAATATAAATTAATCACAAAATAGCTTTTTATTTGCGTTCCATCTCGAAGGAATCACAGATAGTGTGGTGCATTGACATTAATGGCCAATGATAGTGTACCATCTTAAACTATCTCTTAAGAAATGAAAATTGAGCAAATAGCTACTTCTACATTTGTTCCTGCCATGATGTCCTTTCTTCTGGGGAGAAACTGAGAATTAATGTTGCCAACACGATAGTACCACCCCCTTGATGTTGTCTGTGCATCGCGTCATCGGTAAGAATAAACATTCTTACAATACAAACGACTGAAGTTAGACAGAGGCTTTGAGTATCTGTCTCGATAAATTGAATAACGAAAAGGGGACTAGTTATCGTGATTATCATTCTCCTGGCCTGGCTAGAAGTTAAATTAATTAAAATCAATGATCTTTGAATCTTAAGCGGTGCAGACAAACAGCCTTGGGACACTTAAACGTTCTGCACAGAACTACACTAAATGTGCACGAGCGGCTAGATCGGTGTTTCCCAATTGTTTCCCAGTGTTTGAATATTTAGAAATGGAAATGTTAACTAAAGAAACTTAAATAATAGGTTTTAGAAAGAAATCACTAGAAAATTATTGAGCAAACACGGTAAGTAAATTTTTAAACATATAATGGAAAACTGAAATTTAAATACAAAATAATTTTAATGAAACATTTTTCTATATTATTTTATATTTTTTGAAACAACGAAACTTTTACGACAATTTCACGGACACTTATTTCAAATTAACTCCAACGATGAATGCTGAGCTTTACTGCGAGACACTGCAGAAACTGAGATCTCGGCACTAAGCAATTCGGCTATTAAATGTATGTATATTCGAGATTGTTAATCCTTTAATACTTATTGATTATTGTCTCTTTAAGTTCACGTGATGTTAGTTATATTAGAGGTTTACCCACCTCGAATAACTTAAACTCCGGACGAGTCCATTTTCGAATTACTCCCCTTAACAATTTGTTGTATGCCAACATAATTTGTACTATTTTCAGTTTAAGATAACACTGCATTCTCATCCGTTCGTCAAACATCTTAAATCAAACTCCAGCAGCAAACATTCCAAAATCCTTCCTTCGATACCTGATGATTTCATCCTTGCTAGTCATCCCCGGACCTCGACCTCGTTACCTATCCCCTACCGACCACTGAACCTAAGATAATCCCTATTTTTGTATTTTCCAGCTTTCCGAATCTATAAATCTCGCTACTTTTCCCTTTGAAAGCAGAGAATTGTCCGAACCGTCTTAACACTTTATCTACCGGGCTATTTAGAAACAGACTAATTCAAAAAAGAATTTTCTACGGTATCATATCCCAATCTAGGCTGACAATAATTCCTCCATATTGTTACTGGGTACATCGAATGCCAAGTCTGTTTCCAAACACTGAACATTGTAAGTAGACTACCATCAACACAGTAAATAAATTCGAATAGCTAAATACTGCAATTAAAAAGCCTAAAAACAGGCTCCCGGTAAATAAAGTGTTAACACGTGGAAGTACAGTCGGTACCACGCGAATATCTTCGTTGACTTCGTTTAATTTCGCTGGACGTTATACTTGTTAAATACAATAAAGGAACAACTCCAGCGGAATACAACACAATCGAATTGCCCCCCTGTGGGGCGTGGAGCCCACGTTGGGAAACACTGGGCTAGATCCTGGTTACTTTCGAAGTGGCGTCAGACGACGTCTGTGACGCGAGACTAATTTTTCTTCAAGCAGCAAGGTGTACGTGGGTATCGAGTCGATCGCTCGGAGCAGTGCGTGCCGTGCGTGTGCCAATGTTAAGGTCGTTCCATCCTTGATGGGAGCGTAACGAAATTGTATAGTAGCGCTTCGGTGATCGGCAACGGGAAATGTAGGTCAAGTTGATGTCCGGTTTCGAGAAACCGGAATATCTGCCCGCAGAATCTTTCGATATGGCCACCGCACAGCGGTTTCAAACTATCGAAAGGCGATAAAAAGTCGCTTTTTCCATTCTTGGTAAAATCCTTTCATTTATTATCTAGTCTTGCGCCGTTCATCAGTCTAGATTATCAATCGCTTCAGCGAGAGGTAGTTTTCTGTAACACTAAATAATGGTGTGCGTAGACCATAAATCTTTTGATTGAACCATCTTGCGTTGGCGATTGTTGTATTGGATTCTCCTAAAAATTTCTTTCGCGACTTACCCTCAATTGTTTTTTTTTCTTCAATTGTTTTTTTTTATTTAATAAGCTTAACGTCGCATCAACAACATAGGTTATTAGCGACCTACAGAAACATTACAGAGTTATTACATTTTGTTAAAAAACTCAATGCTCTTGCAGAATTCCACTAAGGTGTCCTGGTGTTCGAAAGAATAGTTGGCGCTTACTGATACTGTTATGAATGTTTAACTTCCTCGTGATTTCGTTGTATGTAGGGCAGTCTAGGGTGACATGGTTAATAGTGATTTGAATGTTGCATTTATCACAGTTTAATGATTGGCTTCAGTTGAGTAGGAGTAAGTGAGTAAACTTGCTGTGTCCACTTCTTGATTCGTGTTATTGCCATTTGCTGTCTTCGGTTGAATTTTGGATTCGTTTGTAGATCAAAAAAACTTTCAATAGCTTTATAAACTGTGCTAGCTCTATATGCTCTCCATTTTGCGATCCATGACTGCATTAGTAATGTTTCTATGTGTTTAACGATGTCCGAGTATGTATTATAAATAGATTGACTATCAGTTTTAAGGATAGCTGCTATCTTCGCTTCAATATCAGCCATTACATTTCCATGAATATCTTTATGGGATGGAACCAATGCTAGAACTACTGTTCTGCCGTCCTTTTCTATTTTGTTGAATAATTCCTGTATATCAATATACATTTCTGTCGACTGCTTAATTTTTTAAGTCCATATCAGTGTGGCGAAAGAATCAGAAAAGATAATTTAACCAACACCGTCGTTATTGTCTTTTCTACTTCCATCGGTGAAAAAGGAAATGGAGTTAGCAAATCAATAATCACACAGGGTAACAGAAATAAAAGTTCACAGAAGTATCGAGAAATACGAGTGTTTGTCAAGTAGCGTCCTTCTCAAATACCTGGCTGTGTCTAACTGACAGAAACAAACGTTCGACGACAATTTGTGAGACGAAACTAGACAAAATAGAAGTCTAGAATTGTCTAGCCAAGACAGGTAACAAATGATTTTAATAACATCTGCCGTATACCTGCTCTAGTCGCCTACAGTACCTTGCCCCTAGCGCTCACAAAGGAGCTCGCTGCGGATCAAGCGGCCTTGTACTAAAATTTGAAAACCGAGTACTTACAATTAGGGATTTTTCCCGGCCGGAATCTTTTGGGACATCATTTTCGAGGTCCTAAGGAACCATCTGAAAAAAATTGATTTTTCGACGATTCTAGAGTGGTCTAACCCCTTAAGAAAATTTTCAAGTAATAAAGTAAAATTACTCTTTACCTATTAGGTTTACGGCTAATAAAGGTCAATACTTTTTTATTCAGAATTTGATACTCTACCATATTTTTGTATAAAAGGTATAGCATTGTGCTTAAAAAAAAAGTTGTCCTTCAAATCTCCGGAACGTCTCCACCTGTGAACAAAATTAACGCACTACATAGTGTACCCTTTTAAACCATGTAACTTTCGTATAATATTGTTTCGTGCAACGCATATTTTGGAAGTTATGAAGGTGTACACGTTGCGTGGTCCACCCTGTATAATGACCTAGTTATATTGTTAATTGTGAGCCTGTTATTTATGGTATAATATAATAGATATTGTAGGATTTTATTGCTACAATGATGCAGGATTATAGTTAAACTATTGACAATATGGATATGAACTAAAATAACGCATTCGCTGTTAAATGACCCATACACGATACGATCTGTTGTACAACTTGTTGTACGATGACTTGGACGACCGACCGTACGGGCACAACCAGCCGTTAAGAAATAAAAATACCAATCTGGCAATTCATTTTTTTTCCCATTTCAACTCTTAACCTTTTTATTTTTTTCTTCATTTCTAAGTTCTACTAATTAACTAAGTTCTAAGAAAATAGAGAAAGTACGTTAATAGTCACGTTACCTGATGTTATAGAGGAAGAAGTGAAGATTTATTTCTAATGTTTTATTGTGACAGTGTGTTTATGTGACGTTATATTTATGTGTTTGTACAATACTGTGTTCTCAATCTTTTTTTTTTTAATTTCCACGTTTCGAAGAGTTAAAGAAATTAAAAAAAAAATCGTATCTGTTACTCTATTGCAGGACAAAATACCCAATTAAGTACAAGACTCATACAACTGGAAAAACACGATTTTCATCCAACAAGGGCAGTCTTACTTCTTTTTCGAAATCAGCGTTTAATGACAGTTTAACCATCGCAGTCGGCCAACATTAAAGGAAAAAAAGTGTGCGGACCGGTTAACCGACAGACCGGTGGGAGGCAGAATCGATGACGATGGGAGGCGCTTTCCATGAAATTCCTCAAGGCGCCTCGACGGGTTTCGTCATCGCGGGTATCCAACGAAATCGAAAACCATTATCGTCGATGCATTCCTTCGCGCCAAGTAACAGTCATCTGTAACGGCATTAGACGGTTTAACGGCAAATATTTACGATACCAATTTAAAAAGCATCTCGTTCGTCAACACTATCCATTCAGCAGGTGGTAAACGACTGTCGCGTAACGATGCGATTGATACAAATTGTTTAACGTTATTTATCCTGCTTCTCGTTTCACTTCTTAATTTCGTTCTTCTGTTCTCTTCCTCTCTGCGCTTTTATATTTCAGGCTTGATACCAGTGCATTCTCTCTTCTGCATTACTCATTATGCATACGACAATATTATTGTTGTATTTCCTCTATTACCTTTCTGCGAGGTAACAGAGAACCCTCGAGGCTATGTGATAAACAGTTCCGGGGGGAATTCATGTCGCATACAGGGTTAGCTGTTTTTTAGTAGATAGGAATCCCACGTACCCCGGGACACGTGGTCCGTCCTGGGGATCATGAACATCAAAAGATTTTTCAGCTGTTTCTCTTACCAAAACAAACAAAAAAATTACCTTTCTGCATAATGGTATAAGCCAGTCCGCATTTGCTGTTACAATACGAATTCTCATATCAAAAATTCCATAGTGCTTGTTACAAGCCTACTGTATTGAGAAACGTCTTCTTGGAGGGCATGTCACTAACATGACGTATTTCTACTGTTTGTATACCGCATCTGATATCTTTATAATTACACTGAGCAAAACAATTAACGCAACAAAAATTTGTACTCAAATTTCACTCAAATTTAAATAACCACAACTCCGCGAAAAATGATCGTATCAGATAAATGTTTAGTTTACTTCAAAGCTTGAAGTCTCTACTTTGAGCAGAATTTGTCAAATTTTGATTTCCTCCTTTCCCTTTCCCGCCATCTCTTTTACAACGAGGTGATGTTTTTTTTTTTTAAAGTTGGCGCACTTTGATGCGCTCTATGGAGTGCAATTAATTTTTTTCGTAAACTTTACAAAAATTGCCGCAAAGTATAAACTTTTTTGGACAAATTAAAAAGAAAGCGAAGTACCCATGCATTTTACTCAGTTTATCCTTGTTACCGCCAGCATTAGCATTACCCAATACACATCACGAGGAGGTTGCTGGCTGGATTTTGTGTATCGTGTTTGTGTGTGTGTGTGTGTGTGTGTGTGTGTGTGTGTGTGTGTGTGTGT